>NC_057809.1:48991529-49000172 GCF_018294505.1 Triticum aestivum | reverse complement strand
AGTATGGGGGACCTTTAGTACCGGTTGGTGTTACCAACCGGTACTAAAGGTTTTTTTTTGAAAATTTTGGATTTTTTTTATTTTTTTAAATTTTTAAATTTTTTGAATTATTTGATGATTTAGTCTCTAATCACCTCTCTTAACTGCTCAAGTGTGGATCACTCATTCCAAATCATCTAACTTCCCGACCGGTCACCCATCCCTCTCACTACTCCAGCCCGAGCACGCTTAACTTTCGGGTTCTATTCTCCTTCGTTTCCGAGTCTGCACTTGTTGTTTTCCTAACAATAGTAAGATGTCAATCCTATTAACCCTCAGGAGTTTAGCTTGAGCATGAAGTCACACATTTCACCGTTTGAGTTTGAAACTATTATTCTAAAAAACAGTAATTATTTAGTAACGCTAATATTTCTTGTATAAGTTTGACCATAGTTTGACCACAATTTGACCATAGTTTGACCAGATTTGACCAAAATTCAAAAAATTGAAATAATTATTTAGTAACACTAATATTCTTGAATAATTATGTAGTAACATTAATACTTCTTGAATAAGTAGTTTGACCAGATTTAACCAAATTTTTTTAAACAAACTGAAATTTGACCATATCTTTTTTTCCTTTTGGAATTTGAGGATTCTAAAAAATTCCAAATAGGCCATAGGCAGTCTCCATCGGATACGGATTTTCGTGCTGAATTTTTTGATATATTATACGTTTTTTTTCCGACATCGTATGCAAAAGTTATAGCCATTTTACATTTTCCCTACACTTTTTGCAAAACATGTCCAAATTGTAGTTTTTAAATTTTCCTAACTAGTAGATGTAGTAATATAACTACCTCTCAAAGGATTTTATTTTTTGAAGTTTTTATCATTTTCTTTTGATTTTTTCAGAACTGAAATGGCGACATACGTGGGGGGAGGGGGTAGAGTTTGAAAATTGCCCTATAGTGCCGGTTTGTGTCACAAACCGGTACTATAGGTCAGACCCCTTTAGTACCGGTTCATGGCACGAACCGGTACTAAAGGTGATCGTGGAGCCCCGGCCTGATGCCAGCCTGCCACCACCCCTTTAGTACCGGTTCGTGACACGAACCGGTACTAAAGGTTCAACACGAACCGGCATTAATGCAAATCCGTTTGAACCGACACTAATGATATCATTAGTATCGGGCCAAAATCAAACCGGCATTAATGTGCTTCACGTTTGACCCTTTTTCTACTAGTGTTGGGAGGGGTTCATCCCAGTGAAAGGCTCTCTCCTCGGTGAGAACTACGTACATGGTATAGAAACTGTGTTCTAGAGGTAGTTTGTTCATAGGAGTTAATACTTGATTGCTATAGTTCGCTTTTGTCCTGGCAATTGCCATCGCACCGGTAGTCGATTTCTTCACGGACGATACTATGAGGCTGAGCACCCCCGCTTCTCCTGCTCACTTTGGTTTCTCCACGACGCCTGCTAAGTGTACGTCCTGGGAAACCGTCTCTGTAATCTTCTAAAAACTCTATCAATAAAATGATACGCTGCTAAGTGTATTCGCAAAAAAAGAAGATACTCAAACAAAATATTTGGGGTGAACTCTAGCTTGGAAGCCATAAAATGCTTCACAAAAACAAGATTTTCACATGATGTGCTTTGGAGAAAGAATCCAAGTAATAATTGGAGTGTGGTGTGGTCAGACTACAAATCCCTGGTCTTTCCAGACAAATAATACTATCACATGTACACACTGATATAAACTGATGCTGAAAAGGGAAAATGTGATCTTACGTTGAAAAGGGGAAAACCGATAATCCATCTCATAGAACAGAGGGCAGCTGGTCAACAGTATTTATGTGGTTTACAGGCATCACCCGCGATAATCAGTACTCTTACGACACAATTTTGAACATCTCTTGTTATAACACAAATAGATATGGGATTAGGGTAATATTGCTTTGGCTTTGATTTTTCCTATCCTTATCCTGATCACAGTAAACCCTTAAATTAAAAACAAAGAAAGCATCTCAAAAAAGAAAAAAGGAAAATGTATGCATTAGCAAACAGTACATGAGCATCTCCCAACATTCATTACTCGGAACTAGGATTCCAATTACTCAACTTCAAAGCAGAGAGAAATTAAACAAAAACACACATAATGAGACGTCATTGAACATAAGCATAAATCTGACTCGAGATCTCACCGCCTGATTCAGGATGGACACGGTCCGATCCGGTCTGGTCTCTGACCGAGCCGTCATTTGGACCGGCCGCCGGCGGTCCAGACCGGACCGGACCGAGCAACTGAGCAGTCCTACTTTTAGGGACCGGACTGGCGACGGCGAAGCCTGGTCCAGACTGAATGCACCGAATGGACCGGCCAGCCATCGGTGTTGATGTGCACGCATGCAGCAGCGAGGTGGGCTACGTGTTAGATCAAGCACTGAATCTACTACCACTATAAAAGTAAGAAATGGACAGATCCAAACAATTATATTCATCCATCATCAAAATTTAATGGTCCTTATTATTCTGTGTTTAACGCTATCAACCACGCAATAAGCCACACCACAGTCCATCGATAGCTAATCTGCCCCGCAGTAAAAAAGAAAACCGCCCGCCAGCACGACCTCGTCCTTCTCCGGCACAACCTCCTCCTCCTGCGCCATTCGCCTCCCGCAGCCGCGCCCTTCACCGCCTCCTCGCGCCGCCGGAGCCACGGGAAGCGGCCGCGGGTCGCCGGGAGCCTCCCCAGCCGCGGGAGCCCGCCCCCGCCGCCGGAGCCGCCCCGCCGCGCCCTTCGCCGCCCCTCATCCTCCGCGGCAAGAGGCTCGCAGGAGCCGACGTGGACGCGTGCGGGACAACCACCGGCGTACGAGGCCACGCCTGAGCCTACGGCGCGGCAGCGCGGAGCCCTCCGCCGCCAGTTCCCTGCCGGTTCGAGATCGCCACCGGTCCCCTCCGTGCCGTCATTGTCGCTCCGTCCTCCGCCCTATCTCCGCGGCAATGTTCTGCTCCATCCATCGGTAAGTAGCGACCATGTCGTCTCTCTCCGTTTCAATCCCTAATTCCCTATAGTATTTTTCCCATGATGTTTCTTATCGATGCTGAAACTCAGGCGACTATGACCACTGTGTTTCTTTTTCCTGAATGACCATGATTTTCATTAGCTGTAACTGGTAAAGTAAGGCGTGGCTGTTTGCTTCGGCCAAATCCAGCTCCATTATCAAATGAAATGTTAGGAGAAAGTAAGTTGGTAGCACTTCTCTTTTTCGAGAAGAGGTGGCATGATGGACAGGAGCGCTCTTTTGGTTTTGCTTAGCAGTTGGATAAAATGATCACCCAGTCAGTCATGGACTCATGGCCAGGTTAAATGTATTCAGCTGTATAATACTCATATGGTCAGACTGCTTTCTTCTGTCTTATATTCTAAGTTTTCTGAAGACATCCAACGGCCTTTGTACTGATTTATGTAGTTGTTGTTGCTAATGCTGTTGTACATACTACGTAATGTTATAATGGTGTTAAATTCTGAAATTCAAGCCTCCCATTGTATGTGGCTGAAGTGCTAAATTATCTCTTTTTCTTCTTACTATTCCAGGCGCAAACAACCTATAGAGTCGAGTAGAATACCAAAATACGAGCTGCAAAAGTGACTCAAATTCCTCTTCCCTCACAAGGAACTACACTGATAATTGTCCATGTGTGGATCTGGTTGACATGACCATATTTTTTTATGTTTGCCATTCAATTTTAACTACAATATTGTTTCTAGATAAGATATTGTTTTATGTATTATCATGGGTGCATTTTGTTAAGTTTCGTGCACAAGTTGTTGATATTTACACAATATTGTGTGTTCTATGAATACATGGCTGTGGCTATCATTAAGATTCTGCTTCTGAAGTATTATTTTTCTTCTACGTTAGTGTTTTGATTATTGGGAGTTTGACAATTTCAGAGGTGGAGGCTGGCCTGCAGCTTGTGTGCGCAGAGGCTCGTGTGCGCGAAGGAGAAGCACACTTCACTGACAAGTTGTTCCCGCTATCCTCGCTGCCACTGCGAGTGACGTAACTTGGTGGTGAGCCTCTTCTCGCCCCCTCTCAGTTCTTCCCTTTTGATCTGGATGATCTTTGTTCATGTTGTTAGTGTTTAAAAATATCTTTCGTTGTTCTAGCTGATAATCTTGTTGGTCACTGTCAGTGTGGTGCATATACACCTAGGCTTTAAGTTGTTGTGATTTTCCTATAAAATGTTGTTGAGGGCATGGAACTGAAATTGATATCAGAAATAGACTTGTTAAGTTTTTGTGTTGCCACCAAACAAAAGCAGGTATGTAATCTACAAACCAGCATAGTCGACCAGTGTGATTTCATAAATATGTATACTTCTACAAAATGGAGTAGGAACATGCAGCTAAATTTACGATCATCAATATTTCAGTTTTTTATAACTTGTGTTCTGAAGCAGTTTGTTTCCTTCATTACATGATTTAGTAAAAGAACATATAGCGAGTTCATTCCAAGTGTTGTTGATTGTTGCATATTTCGGCCTTATCTTCTAACATACTTCATGGTTTCATTAGTGGACAACATGCTGGAAAGAGAGTGTTCATCCCTATGATCCCTTTGGCGCCCTCGGAGGACATTTCGCTTCCTTTCAAGTTGAAGAGGAAACAGTTCCCTGGATCGATCCTGGAGAGCCCCTTCCGTAACCAAGTCCCCTCCCCACTCGGAGTCCTCCGCCACTGATGCACGGGTAAGAGCAAGAGCTGCGGTGCATCCACGCGGTTCAACGAGCAGCCGCTGTCGTAGATAACCAAGACGTACACGGAGATAAGCAAGATTCAGTGCGCTGCCCTGCCCCCATGCGCTCTGAGGGTGCGATGTCCCCGACGTGTCCAAGACAAGGTCCTGGAAGACCCTCGCCTTCGTTATCCTGGTAAAGTTTTGCTGTTATTTTACTCCCCCAATTCCACTTACAGGGGAACAAAGAGTAAGAGTAATCCTGGGGATAATGGTATTTTCATTTGTGCTACTAATTGATAGTATTACTGTCAGCTCCATCTTTAGAGCAATTGACGAAATGACTATATCACCTAGATTGATAGACAATAATTATGCACAAACAGGACAATGTCCACAAAACAACTGCCGGTGCATTGCGAAGATGATTTTTGAGTATTACTTTCTTCCACTCCTCTGCAAAATACTCCTATGCTCTAGCTTCTCAAGCCTCTACTCTCAACCAGTCCAGTTGTCCAGGTGTTTTTTTTTATAAATATTGATTTTGTTTCCTTTATCTATCGGTTTCAATTCTGTATCCGCCGTTCTCAGGATAACTGTGTGATGTTGCCATAGGATCCAAAATAACTATTTTTTACTGAAGCTACAGACTTAAGCAGTTTCTACCGTGTGTACTGTATTTTGAGTTAAACCTGAACGGCTTTCGTCGTATGATACACCGCAGTGCTTTCATGTTTTTAGGAGGGTAGTTCTTCCCTGTGTTACGAATATGATTACTATGGTGTCGCTGTACATTTCTTATATGGTTAGTTCTTAATTTTCTTCATTATTCCAAACGTGTGTACCAACTAGGATTTCATTTTTTATTATTTACCTTCAAGCAGTATATATTACTGTTGTTTGTTGTCCACCTTGATCCTTCGCTGATATTTTTCCTAGGCAACTTCACGTGGAATTAGGATCAGTTAATAAGATTCTGGTATATTCTCAAATTTTCTTGCTTTATGCATGAACCTATCATTAAGATTTGGATCTCTTATATGTGCCTTTGCTCCTGTAGATTTGTTGGTGTTGATTTGCAGTAAGAGGAAATGTACTATTGTTCTCATCAATTTCTTTCATACCATGTGTATGGTTAGTTCTTAATATTCTTCATTATTCAAAATACTTGTACCCACTAGGATTCATTTATTATTTTTTACCGTCAAGCACTATATATATTACTGTTGTTTGTTGTATACCTTGATCCTTCGCTGATGTTTTTCCTAGGCAACTTCACATGGAATTAGGATCACTTAATAAGATTCTGGTATATTCTGCAAATTTTCTTGCTTTATGCATGAACCTATCATCAAGAATTGGATCTCTTATATGTGCATGTGTTGATGTATATTGGTTGGGTGTTGATTTGCAGTAAGAGGAAATGTACTATTGTTCTCATCAATTTCTTTCATATCATCTTATAGAAATATGTTGTTTAAATATGAAGAGGTGGATAAGTTTCTGGCTTTAGTTACTGAATATCCAGATCCGGCTTGCTTGTCAGCCATGGCCTACATTTAGAAGAAATATGTTGTTTAAATATGAAGAGGTGGATAAGTTTCTGGCTTTAGTTACTGAATATCCGGATCCGGCTTGCTTCTCAGCCATGGCTTACATTTAGAAAAGACATGTTCATATGTAAGAGATTTAAGGTTAATGATCTCCCCTTGTTGTAATGCTCATCATCTTAATTCAGACATTGCTATATATATGCACCATGGTTCATGACTGTACTTTTTTCTTACGTGTTTACGAAGTTTGTCAGTATTATTATGCAGAGATAACCTGTCATGGTTCTATGTTGATGTGTTCTTTCATTTGTCAATTTCTTTTTCTTTGAAGCAATGTTGATTGCCTCAAAGAATGGTTCCGCGTGGCTTACACGCTTATACCTACTTGAATGTTAAATTTTATTAGCAAATCCATCGAGAACAATGTCAACATTTTACGCCTTGCTACATGAAGCTATGTACTGCAGGGTACAACAGTGTTAACATTTCCGATGCTCATTGACAATAAGATTGAAGATGATTGGAAATATTATACCTCAAATTTAATTCAATCGTGGATACAATGACAACTTTATGCCCTGAATAACAAGTGATTATGTGAGTGTAGGAATTAGGATTGGTGACAACAACATGTGGAGTGGCACAACAAGTGGTGCTGTAGAGTACCGAAGCAAGGGTAGTCAGGTAAATCCAACGGCGTGCACGTTCCGATCGCTGACTGCGATTGCCCTATTTGGATAAGGGGCACATTGGTTCATGAAACAATCAACACGTTTTTATGATTTAAATTTGAATTATGAGAGAAATATTTATGTTTCATAGTCGAGACGTGTGTTACACGCACATGCTTACTAGTCAACACACAAACGAAGACACGCACAAACGCATTAAGTGGAGAGGATTCTGCGACGCACTACTGTTTGCGTATTTTCTGCTATTCCTTTTATTCAGCTTGTAACAAACTAATCACCCACGATTCGATATAACCGTGCCATCCCACAGACACATCGTGGTCAATCTCTCCATGGTTAACGTCAAACACAACTGCCTATTCAGCTGCAACACGGACTAGCGTGCTTCTCGCACTGAAAAAACTAAGTGGCAGGTTCAGTATGACAAAGTTTAACTCAACACTACCTGCGCGAGTGAATTGACGAAGTGGACGACGTGCGCGAGCGCCGACGTGCACGAGAAATTAACTGACAGCTGAAACTTTGACGAAACTGACGAACTGAATTTTCTGGAGGTGAGGAAACTGAATTTTCTGAACTGACAGTCTTCGCTCTCATGGAGAAAAAATGCAGGGACGCCTGGAACAGCAGCGGCGGCGTCACCTTCAGAGCATTCGGGATCGTGCCCCAGTTCTTCCTGGTGGCACCAGCGAGGCGTTCGCCTACCTGGGTAGCTGATGGCCGCCTGACCGGTGTGCATGCTGTGCTGAAATAACGCGCCATGCAACGTGTGCATGCAACGTGTGCATATCCACCTCTTATCTTTAGTTTCAGGTTAGTTAGATGAGGCCGTTGTGGGAGGTCGTGGGATGGCATGATTTCAGCTCGTGGACGTGGGATGGCAAGGCCGCAATTCCCGTTCCTACGTATTCTTTGAGTAGAGGCCATCGTCGAGACTCGAGAACTCCAGATCGGCGGCAGTGCACACATGACAACAATGGCAAGCGGCAACAATGGCAAGCGGCAGCAAGAGGCTACGGCGCATGGGGTGAAGAGGAAGGATGAAGAGAGGAAGCTCAAGGACATGGTGGTTCACCCAGGGGCTGCCGATGGCCGCAACGACGAGGAACGGCGCCGGCGGTCACCGCGCCTTCTCGGTCCGACCGAGCGGCTCGGTTAAAGACCGGACCGGACCGAGATATTTTCGGGCCGGAAATGCCAGCCCAGACCAACCAGTTTTTCCGCCAGTCCTGGAGTCCTGGACCGTACGGTCCGGTCCTTAATGGGCCACGAGCCCACGAGCGGTCCCAGCCCGCTCGTTCCGTCCAGCCTGACGCGGTGACGCCTGATGTAGCATGGATAATTATACGCATGCACACATGAGCACATACTAAAAATGCAAGCAAAACAGCTTGCTTGAAAAGTATAAAGCCAAATAAATAAACCACAGGCTGAGTGCTAATTTGTCGAACCAAGACTACCGGACTCGCGGTCTATGCCTACGGCCAGGGGCCGTTGGCATAGGTCCTTTGCCGTCGGCATAGATCTATGCCTACGGCTGCCGTCGGCATAGATCTATGCCTACGGCTGCCGTCGGCATAGACCCGTCGGCATAGATATCGTCAGCGTAGTCTTGTCAGACCGTCGGCGTAGTATAGCCGTCGGCATAGGGCCTATGCCGACGGCCGGGGTCA
>NC_057809.1:48982945-48991013 GCF_018294505.1 Triticum aestivum | reverse complement strand
CCGACGGCCTAGCCGTCGGCGTACCACTGCCACGTGGCGTCCCGTGGTGCTCCTGATGGCAGTGCTATGCCTACGCAAAGCCGTAGGCATAGCAGTGCCACGTGTCTTTCCCTGGTTTCTCCTGACGGTAGGGCTATGCCTACGGCAAAGCCGTCGGCATAGATGAAAATCTATGCCGACGACATTGCCGTAGGCATAGATCTGCCACGTGGCAAGCCCTGGTAACTCCTGGGCTTATATATGCCGACGACTTTGCCGTAGGCATAGTTATTTTTTTCCCTGTTTTCTCTTTTTCAATTCATTTGACAGCATTTCAAAGCAGAATAATATGGAATTATGCAGAAATATGACAGTTCATCATCTAAACATACTCAAGTTCATCATCATCATCTAAACATAGTCAAGTTCATCATCATCATCTAAAGATCATCACCGGCGGAAGTTCATGAACATAAAAGTAGTGCAAGACATGGAACATCATAAAAGTAGCAACATGAAAGGCATGGCACGACAGCCACATGCACGGAATCATCATCGACATCAAGCAAGACCACCTCCGCCAAAACCACCACTACCAAGACCACCTCCGCCAAAACCGCCACCGCGACCACCATCACTCTGCCAGATCGGAGTGACTGGGGTCGACGGAGCAGTAGTCTAGCCACCGGTCCCCTACATGTTTCAGAAAAGATTCTAACGGTAAATATGATATGATAGTGTTGAATGAACGAGAACTAGTTTGCCAGTAGTTAGGCAAATGTACTAACCGGACCATCACTGCCTAGTGCCACCCATTCATCGAACGTGGGCACGTGTGGGGGTTCTCCCGCAGGTGGTGGTGGGGGTCCCATTTGTGGTGGATCCGTGCGGTTACTCCAAGACGCCAACATAGCATGAATGTTAGTTAAACAAGCAAACTAGAAGATCAGAAGGAATGAAAGTGCAAAAATTTAGCTTGGTTTTAAGAGGGCAAAACTAACCGTCATCATCTGACGGTTGTAATCATCGTTTGCCTTCACTCGTTTCAAGTACTCCCACACCTCGAGATTCCTATGCTCGACAAACTCCTTATATGCCTACATAATTTAGGTTGTTTCTAAGTGAGCAATGCTGAAAATAAACTGAGAATGCTAGATAGAAAAAGATAAAGAGGAAGTACTTACAGCATGCTGGCGGGCTAAGGGAGTCTGTGAACGCCCCATACTCTCTAACTAGCTCGGGTTGGTAGCCCGAAGCTGTGTGTACGAGATCGAAGGAGTGATCAAGCTATCGAAACACGGATACCAGCCATTCTTCTTCCCCTGGATGGCCACCACCGCCGTGTCGTCGATCTGAGATTGGGCGACCACAGCAACAGGAACATCCGGATGCAACTCCTGATAGTGATGAGTGTAAGACCCCAGGTGCTCCTCGGTCTTGCCGTAGTACTGGCTCTCGCCCTCCTTGCGATGACTCCGCTCGCGGGCCAGCTTCCGCGACTCCATGTCTGAGAGCGGCCTCTTCAACTTGTCCTCCTACAACGTCAAACAGAAGTTAGCCATACATAAGAACATGACGGTAAAGAAGAACAAAAATGCATCATGCACATAGATATACCTTCATGGGCTTGAAGCCCCGGTGGTTCCTGTTTCCTTGGCCGTGTGTCCCGTCGGCTCCACGGTTAGCCCGGGCCTTGATGCTCTTGGCAGTAAACTCTGCATCGGCGCCGAGCCACCTATCCACCAAACTCGCCCATCCGTCATGCCTTCCATAGCACCAATGAGGAACAACCTATGCAAATTTTGGAAGCATGACATGTGAGCACGAAACATATAGTTGACTGCTTGAAACAATGAAAAGTTAGTAATAGTTACCATCATGAACTGCTCCCTGTTCAAGGTAAGTCGTAGCTTCTGCGCTTGAGTTTTGGTCATCTTTTGGTGCAGGTAGTAGTGGTAATACTGCGAGACGGCAACCCAGTGCACCTTGTACTGCAACTGACGAGCTTTCTTCTTCGCAGCCGCAAGCAAGACCACATCGGCTCTGGCCTTGTGCTCGTCAAGAACTCTATTGAGTTGCTGCAATCATGCATAAACCAGAAGCAAACAAGGCATGAGTTGAGTGATTCAATGATAAACTATGAACGAAACTGAAGACAAGTGATTCAGAAGAGAACTTACCCAAAATTTGGTGATCATGGCCTTAGCGGTCGTCCCGTACTCCGCGTTGCTGCAAGCCTCGTAGTGGGCCCAGCTCATGGCCAAAACCCGCAGCTGCGGGTCCCTGTCTAGCCGCGGAAAGAATAGGCCAGGCCAAAACTCCTTCAACAGTACAGTAATAAGGCCGTTCGGTTTACGGCCCTTTCCGCGAAGGATCCAGTTTCTGCAAAAGTATCAAATGATTGCCATGTGTACAATAAGAAAATGTTGTCATGTGTTGAAAATATGATTGAGAGGCACTTACTCTGTCCCCTCAGGTTCAATGAGCCACTTGTGCTCCTCGATAGAAGGTGGTGTAGGTAGTCCGGCATTACCACGCAGCCACCCCTGCGGAGCACCTGGTGGCAAGTCACCCCACAACTCGGGATCAACCTCCCCTCCACCCTCCTCGCCCTCCTCCTCACCCTCCTCCTCACCCTCCTCCTCCTCGCCCTCCTCCTCCTCGCCCTCCTCCTCCTCGCCATCAGGAACATACTCTTCCTCCTCAGAATCAGAAGGTGCCTCTGTATAGGAGGGCATCAAAGAAGACCCTCCTATTTTGGACACGGCCCGAAGTTTTTTGCCCCGGCTGCCTATCCCCCACCTCCTCCTCCTCTAGGGGCTCTCCCCCACCACCTCCTCCTCTAGGGTCTCCTCCCCCGACCCCTCCACCTCCCTGTGAGGTGTCGTCCTCGCGTAGTCGGGAGGGAACCTTGTGGGCTCGTCCACTCTGAGTAAGTCCTTTGAATTTACTGAGGAAACTGGTGCCGCTGGACTTGCCCATGATTAGCAAACCTGCATTGAGAAGAGAATAAACAATTAGTAAGGATATCAATTAAACAAGCATACAGGAAAAACATTAATAGCAGAAGAGCACATTAAGCATACTTTTGTAATGATCATTAAAAGAACTTACATTTTCTAGAACCCATATGAATCATCACTATTGTTATCTATTTGTGGACCGGTCTCATCATCACTATCACGCATATCTTCTTCGTTGTCTGACGGAGGTGGAGGCTCTTCCTCATCGTCAGCGTCTTCATTTAACTTTTCAAGCATAATTATGTCTCTTTGATTCACAACTGCCTCACCATCAATCCGTGCGTCGTCGTCGTTTGGGTCCAGGTCCACATAACCCAAGTCATCATCCTGGTTGTTTCGGACCACGTCATCGTGTTCCTCTTGATAGAACACTCCCTCGTATGTCATGGGGTTTATGTTGTAGTAATCATCATCGTTCGGGTCCGGTAGCTTACCATGCGGCGACACCTTGAACACAACTTCCCAACCCTTTAGGTACTCTTTCTGGCATGGATAAGGCAGATAATATACTTGTGTGGCCTGGGTAGCGGTGATAAAGAGATCAGCTCCGGCATAGACGATTGATGGTTTAACTTCAACTAAACCAACAGAAGGCCTATGTCTCAGACCCTTTTTGGGGTCGAACCATCGGCATTTGAACACAGTGAGACTTAGGTGTTCGCGACCACGTTTGAATGTAAGCTCGTATATTTTTCCTACCCTTCCGTACTAATCTACTTTATTATCTCCTTCAGTGAAGACTCCAGTATTTATGGTTTTGGGATCAGGCCGACTGTTCTGGTGCTCCTTTGTATAGAAGCGATACCCATTCACATCATACTTTTGGCATGTCATGACGACAGGGTCAAAACCCATGGAAACCCATCTCAATTCTTCATCCATTGATTCGGTCAGATCATTTCCCTACAAGTTTAATTGAAATTATAGGGTGCATGAGTTTAATTGAAATTATAGGGTGCATGAGTTTAATTGAAATAGGTAATAGGGAATTGTGAAAAATTACTTTCTCCATGAACCACGCAACGAAATTTTTCCTTCCATCAACACCCTTTCGGAGAAGAGAAAGTGCCTCCGCTTCAGTAGGAGGTAGCATTCCCATCCATTCTTCTTCAACGAATCGACTACAATAAGAAAAGCGGTATAAGAACTAGGCAGAGTGAACATAACGAATTGACTAAAAGAATGGTGCAAAGGTATTACCTCATCCACTCATCCTCAACTTCCTTGATGTTGTGCAAGATATAGAACATGACATCCTCCCACTCATCTCGTGGCATGAGATAAGGTTTCGAGCATCCAGCCCTACCACCATGCCCGATGAATAGAGGCAACTTGGGTTTATACTTGGGTTCTTCTGTATTGTATCAAGACACCTTATTGTGCAACGTGGGAACATGGTCCGGATAGTAGGCTGCCCTGAGGTCTGCCACCTCCTCTAGGATAACTGCCTCAGCTATGGAAGCTTCAATCTTAGCTTTGTTTCCACATTTCTGTCTCAGATGCTTGTTCTGTCTCTCAGGGCCGTACTGCCAATGATTCTGCACAGGGCCCCCCAACAATACCTCGTTCGCGAGGTGCAAAATGAGATGTGTCATCGGAGTAAAGAAGCCTGGTGGGAAGATCTTCTCTAGCTTGCATATCAACTCCGGCGCCTTCTTATGCATTTCTTTTATCTTCTCAGGACATACTTCTTTAGCACAAAGCATGCTGAAGAAATGGCTTAACTCCGCAAGCACACGCCAGACACGCTCAGGAACATAGCCCCGAACCATCACCAGCATAATCCGCTCAATCCATACATGATAGTCATGACTCTTGAGCCCGGTCACTCTGCCCGTTGAAAGATTGACCCCCTTACTTATATTTGACGCATAACCATCAGTGAACTTCACGACGTGTTTCAGCCACTTGAATGCCTCCATCTTATGATCCTTTTTAAGTACGAAGTCAGCATCTGGCTTGAACCAAGATTTTCGACTGGCTGTGGGATGATGCATGTGTAGACGTGGTCTATCACAAATATTCTGTTGATCAACTCTAGCATTAACATTATACTTTGTCTTAGCAGGAATGTTGAGGATCGTGCGAAAAAGGGACTCTGCGACATTCTTTTTGGTGTGCATCACGTCTATGTTGTATGGAAGTTTGAGGTCCTTAAAATAGGGAAGCTGCGTGAAGGGGGTAATGTGAGTCCAGTTGTGCGTCTCACCATATCCTTCAAAAAAAAATCCCTTTACCTTTTCCTTTGCCCTCGCCCTCGTCTTCGCCTGTGGCTTTTCCTTTGCCTTTGCCTTTGCCTTTGCCTTTGCCTTTCCCTTCGCCGGTAGGCTTAAGAGCTTTCAGCTGAGCAAGCACATCCGCACCAGAAAACGTTGGAATCTTGTTTACTTCATGGACAACTTTGTCTTTTGTGAAGTTCTTCTTGTCTTCCCTATCAGGATGGTCTGGAGGGAGGAACTGTCGATGCAGGTCAAATGCAACATACTTGCCACCCTTCTTCAGCCAAATGAAAATCAAGGCCTGCATGCACACTGGGCAAGGCATCTTTCCACTTGTACACCATCTGCAGAACAGGGCATAACCGGGAAAGTCATGCATGCAATATTGTAGCCAAACTTTCATCAAGAGATTTTTCTGCAGATGTCGTTCATATGTCAACCTCGGGAAGTACCAAGAATGGTGCAAATCATCCACCAACGGCTGCATAAACACACTCAAATTCTTCCCTGGATATTTAGGCCCCGGAATTATAAGCGATAGGAACATGGTCTTGCGTTGCATTATGGCGCCAAGAGGGAGATTGAGTGGAATAACAAATATGGGCCAACAGTTGTATGGATTAGACGACATACCATATGGATTGAACCCATCACCTGTTATAGCAATTGTGACATTCCCAGCCTCGGCTGCTTCCTCCGGGTACTCTATATCGAATGACTTCCATGCTTCACCTTCTGATGGATGTACAATTTTTTTCGGATTGTACCTTTTCCCTTCCTTGTGCCACTTCATCATTTTGGCAGACTCCTCGGTGATGAAAAGGCGCTGCAGTCTTTTTATAAAATCAAGATACCGAAGAACCTTCACAGGGATTTTTAGCTGCTACTTCTGACCATGCTTATCGACCACCTCAATATATCAAGAGGAACCGCACTTCCTACAGTACTTGTCATCCGCATACTCATGCCTAAACAAAAGGCAATTCTTTGGACAAACATGTATTTTCTCATAGTCCATGGAGAGCGCCTTCATGATTTTCTTCGTAGCGTACATGGTTTTCGGCAGTTCATGGCCCTCAGGCAGGCTGTTAGGCCATACTCCTAGAAATGCTTCGAAGCAACCTTGGCTACAGCCGTACTCAGCCTTGACTGCCATCAGTTGCGAGATGGCATCCAGCACAGACAGCTTGGCACCCTCATAGAGAGGTTTCTTTGACGAGGCCAAGATTTCCAGGAAGGCCTTTGCGGTTTCCTCCGGTTCATTCGCTGAATGTGACGGAGGTGTCGGCTGTGCAGCAAAGACATCATCTAGCATGTCTCTAACCCCATCATCCTCACAACCAGCGACGCATTGTCGCATCACATCCTCTCTACCACGGTCCCGCTGGGCAAAGTTTATCGGCATATTAAAGTTGGGCATAAATCCATGCGTGTGAAGGTGCTTAGTCATCTCACTCTTATCTCTGCGGATACGTCTCTTACATCTGGCACACGGGCATTCTGGCACCATCCTCATTGGACTACGGAATATCTCTTTCAAAAACACATCAGTTTTCTCGACCCACTCTGTTGTTACTTGATTCCGATGGAAAAAACCCACTATACATCCACTGATTATCTGCCATCTCTGCTTTACTGGAAGCCACACAACAAAATTAAGGATTCATTTAAATTACTCACATCAATATTTTAGTTTTTACAAGGTTGACGAGAAACGACATTTAATCCACCTACATCTCTAATAGGTAAAGATGGGTCCTAATCCCACCCGAGAATGTGTAGATTGAGTATGTTGTCCATTCTCTACCCCCCGCTGAGACAAAATTTCGGCAGCACCTCCCCGTTGTTCTCCAAATACACGTCTCGGCAAAATGCCAAGAGAATGTGCATCCGGAGAACAACAGGGAGGCGCCGCCGAAATCCTGTCTCGGAACGGGGTAGAGCATGAACAACGTACCCAATCTACACATCCTTGGGCTGTCCGTGGAAAGCGCTGGACAATCCGAAAGAGTTGCGGTGATAAATATGCAATTGAATGCATATTTATCGATGCAACCCTTTCAGACGGGAGACCTAGGTTATGCGACTTGATGTGAAAATTTAATCTAGTGACATGGAAAAAGTGGGCGAGGTCATGGAATTGTTGCTCACCCTCTGATGTAGAGGATGTAGTCGATCAAAGGAGGGACGATCGTGGACCAACACCTCCAACGTTGACGGTCACTCCACGAAGATGGGAACACCACAAATCCTGTTAATTCCATGAAGTGAAAAAATTAGGTCTTCACCTCACATTAACCATTTGGCACAACATTATGAATCGACATGAAACAACATGTCAAATTGTAAAAAAATCTTTATTAAGTATTTTGGAAATCAAGTGCCTCGATTTGCTTCTTATATATGAATCAACATGACCATAACACTAACTTGACCAAATACTAACTTGACCAATATCCATCCATCTATCACAAACTTAACCAAAATCTGTTCATCTATATTTAACAAACTAAGTGTGTAAAACATTTGTTAACTTGACTAACATCCATTCACAAACTTAATAAAAATTATCTACTATGCATCTAAATACCTAATAAAACTAAACAAAACAAAAAAACGACATTTTATTCATATATCTAGCATACACATCTAATATCCATTCATCTAATACCATTCATGCATCTAACAATGGCATTCATCTAACAAATGAAATAAATTGAAAAAAAAGAAGGCTAGCTCACCTCACCGGAGAAGGAGCAGGCAGGGAGTCGGGGCGGGGCAGGGCATCCGGGGCCGGGGCAGGGCGGCGGCAGGGGAGGAGGTGGAGTAGGCGGCGGCGGCGCGCGC
>NC_057809.1:48982049-48982577 GCF_018294505.1 Triticum aestivum | reverse complement strand
AGTGGGCGGCGGCAGGGGGCGGGGGTGAGTGCGGCGGCGGCGACAAGGGGCCGGGAGTCGGCGGCGGCGGCGGCGAGCAGTTCGGGTGTGGTCGGGGTCGGGGGCAGCTAGCTAGGGGAGAATGAGTGGCCAGGGCGGTGAGCGAGGGATAAGGCTGTCGGCATAGATGCCACGTCAGCGATCCGCGTGAAACACCTTCATTGGCCGCAGTTATGCCGACGGCTTAGCCGTAGGCATAGTTATATATTTTTATTTTTTAATGTTTTTAATAGTTTATATTTTTTCTTCTTTATGTTTTTTATTTCATATACTGTTTTTGATGTTTTTTATAGTTATATTTTTCCTTTTTCATGTTTTTCATGTATTATTATTTCATATGGATTCTTAATGTTTTTTTAACGCCGCCCGGCCCCTCTCCTCTCCAGAAACCACACAGAGGGGAGGGGAGGGGAGGCGCCGAACTCGAGCAGCTTCGTCCGCCGAGGCCGTGGCCTGGTCGCGGGTCTGGGAGCGCATGGCCGCCGCCTC
>NC_057809.1:48976007-48981870 GCF_018294505.1 Triticum aestivum | reverse complement strand
TGGGGGCGGCGGCGGATCCAAGTCTGTCGGAGAAAGATGCTTCGCGCGGGGACTCCTGGGAGCAACATCTGGGCCAAACCACATCCACATCCCCTCCGTGTAGACCCGACGCGTCCGTTCCCCCCTCCAAGGGCAATCCGAGTATTTAATAATATTCACGCCGCATCGTTACCGCAGAACGTCTACTACCATGTCATCGCCGTCCGTGAGGGGGGGCCACGCCCCGGAGATGCGTGTCGCCTCTTCGGACATGCCACCACACACCCCTGCATGTATGAGGGCCCGGTGCGATGCTCCGGTGGAATTGCTACCCCCCAGGGCTCCCGTCCCGCCTAACCCTGTAGAGTTTGACCACGGGATCTAGCCCTTTGACTTTGCACGGACGGGCTTTGACCAGCGGACCTCCCCACCCGATTGTGTTAGGTCAGCCCATAGGAACACTTTGGAGCAACAACCGGGCTAGACCCGCAGCAAGGTCCCCTTCGTGTAGATCCGATGCGTCCGTTTCCCCCCTCCAGGTGCCGGCGGCGGCGCCATCCGTGAGGGGGGGCACACCCCGGACACGCGTGCCAGGCATTTGCAACCGCCACAACACTTCCAGACTGGTGAGAGGCCGCCTACGCAAGATTTGACGGCATGCTAGCCCCCAGAGGCCGCCGGCCACAGCCGTAGACGCGCGAAGGGCAATCCGCGTAGAGGGAATTTTTCGGATACTTCTCCATCACCAAAAATTATGAAAAATACCATCGTTCCTATAGCACATGTGCCCACATCGTGCAAAAAAAAACTCATGATTTTAACGCGCACCGAGTATTTAATAATATTCGCGCCGCATCGTTACCGCAGAACGTCTACTACCGTGTCATCGCCGTCCGTGAGGGGGGGCCACGCTCCGGAGACGCGTGCCGCCTCTTCGGACATGCCACCACACCACCCCGCATGTATGAGGGCCCGGTGCGATGCTCCGGTGGCATTGCTACCCCCAGGGCCCCCGTCCCGCCTAACCCTGTAGCGTTTGACCACGGGATCTAGCCCTTTGACTTTGCACGAACGGTCTTTGACCAGCGGACCTCCCCGCCCGGTTGTGTTAGGTCAGCCCATAGGAACACTTTGGAGCAACAACCGGGCCAGACCCACAGCAAGATCCCCTCCGTGTAGACCCGACGCGTCCGTTTCCCCCCTCCAGGTGCCGGCGGCGGCGCCGTCCGTGAGGGGGGCACACCCCGGACACGCGTGCCAGGCGTTTGCAACCGCCACAACACTTCCAGACTTGTGAGAGCCCGCCTACGCAAGATTTGGCGGCATGCCAGCCCCCGGAAGCCGCCGGCCACAGCCGTAGACGCGTGAAGGGCAATCCACGTAGATGGAGTTTTTCTGATACTTCTCCATCACCAAAAATTATGAAAAAATACCATCGTTCCTATAGCACATGTGCCCACATCGTGCAAAAACACTCATGATTTTATTGCGCTCCGAGTATTTAATAATATTCACGCCGCATCTTTACCGCAGAACGTCTACTACCGTGTCATCGCCGTCCATGAGGGGCGGCCACGCCCTGGAGACGCGTGCCGCCTCTTCGGACATGCCACCACACCACCCCGCATGTATGAGGGCCCGGTGCGACACTCCGGTGGCATTGCTACCCCCCAGGGCCCCCGTCCCGCCTAACCCTGTAGCGTTTGACCACGGGATCTAGCCCTTTGACTTTGCACGGACGGGTTTGACCAGCGGACCTCCCCACCCGGTTGTGTTAGGTCAGCCCATAGGAACACTTTGGAGCAACAACCGGGCTAGACCCACAGCAAGGTCCCTTCGTGTAGATCCGATGCGTCCGTTTCCCCCCTTCAGGTGCCGGCGGCGGCGCCATCCGTGAGGGGGGGCACACCCCGGACACGCGTGCCAGGCATTTGCAACCGCCACAACACTTCCAGACTGGTGAGAGGCCGCCTACGCAAGATTTGACGGCATGCTAGCCCCCAGAGGCCGCCGGCCACAGCCGTAGACGCGCGAAGGGCAATCCGCGTAGAGGGAATTTTTCGGATACTTCTCCATCACCAAAAATTATGAAAAATACCATCGTTCCTATAGCACATGTGCCCACATCGTGCAAAAAAAAACTCATGATTTTATCGCGCACCGAGTATTTAATAATATTCGCGCCGCATCATTACCGCAGAATGTCTACTACCGTGTCATCACTGTCCGTGAGGGGGGGCCATGCCCGGAGACGCGTGCCGCCTCTTCGGACATGCCACCTCACCACCCCGCATGTATGAGGGCCCGGTGCGACGTTCCGGTGGCATTGCTACCCCCCAGGGCCCTCGTCCCGCCTAACCCTGTAGCGTTTGACCATGGGATCTAGCCCCTTTGACTTTGCACGGACGGGCTTTGACCAGCGGACCTCCCCACCCGGTTGTGTTAGGTCATCCCATAGGAACACTTTGGAGCAACAACCAGGCCAGACCCACAGCAAGATCCCCTCCGTGTAGACCCGACGCGTCCGTTTCCCCCCTCCAGGTGCCGGCAGCGGCCCCATCCGTGAGGGGGGGGCACACCCCGGACACGCGTGCCGGGCGTTCGCAACCGCCACAACACTTCCAGACTTGTGAGAGGCCGCCTACACAAGATTTGGCGGCATGCTAGCCCCCGTAGGCCGTCGTCCACAGCCGTAGACGCGCGAAGGGCAATCCGCGTAGAGGGAATTTTTCGGATCCATCACCAAAAATTATGAAAAAATACCATCGTTCCTATAGCACATGTGCCATGTCGTGCAAAAAAACTCATGATTTTATCGCGCTCCGAGTATTTAATGATATTCAAGCCGCATCGTTACCGCAGAACGTCTACTACCGTGTCATCACCGTCTGTGAGGGGGGGGGGCATACCCCGGAGACGCGTGCCGCCTCTTCGGACATGCCACCACACCACCCCGCATGTAAGAGGGCCCGGTGCGACGCTTCGGTGGCATTGCTACCCCCCAGGGCCCCCGTCCCGCCTAACCCTGTAGCGTTTGACCACGGGATCTATCCCTTTGACTTTGCACGGACGGGCTTTGAGCAACGGACGTCCCCGCCCGGTTGTGTTAGGTCAGCCCATAGGAACACTTTGGAGCAACAACCGGGCCAGACCCACAGCAAGATCCTCTCCGTGTAGACCCGACGCGTCCGTTTCCCCCCTCCAGGTGCCGGCGGCGGCGCCGTCCGTGAGGGGGGCACACCCCGGACACGCGTGCCGGGCGTTTGCAACCACCACACCACTTCTAGACTTGTGAGAGGCCGCCTACGCAAGATTTGGCGGCATGCTCGCCCCCGGAGGCCGCCGGCCACAGCCGTAGACGCGCGATGGGCAATCCGCGTAGAGGGAATTTTTCGGATACTTCTCCATCACCAAAAATTATGAAAAAATACCATCGTTCCTATAGCACATGTGCCCACATCGTGCAAAAAAACTGATGATTTTATCATGCCCGAGTATTTAATAATATTCACGCCGCATCGTTACCGCAGAACGTCTACTACCGTGTCATCGCCGTCCGTGAGGGGGGGCCACGCTCCGGAGACGCGTGCCGCCTCTTCGGACATGCCACCACACCACCCCGCATGTATGAGGGCCCGGTGCGATGCTCCGGTGGCATTGCTACCCCCAGGGCCCCCGTCCCGCCTAACCCTGTAGCGTTTGACCACGGGATCTAGCCCTTTGACTTTGCACGAACGGTCTTTGACCAGCGGACCTCCCCGCCCGGTTGTGTTAGGTCAGCCCATAGGAACACTTTGGAGCAACAACCGGGCCAGACCCACAGCAAGATCCCCTCCGTGTAGACCCGACGCGTCCGTTTCCCCCCTCCAGGTGCCGGCGGCGGCGCCGTCCGTGAGGGGGGCACACCCCGGACACGCGTGCCAGGCGTTTGCAACCGCCACAACACTTCCAGACTTGTGAGAGCCCGCCTACGCAAGATTTGGCGGCATGCCAGCCCCCGGAAGCCGCCGGCCACAGCCGTAGACGCGTGAAGGGCAATCCACGTAGATGGAGTTTTTCTGATACTTCTCCATCACCAAAAATTATGAAAA
Organism: Triticum aestivum; assembly: GCF_018294505.1. Taxonomy (NCBI): domain Eukaryota; kingdom Viridiplantae; phylum Streptophyta; class Magnoliopsida; order Poales; family Poaceae; genus Triticum; species Triticum aestivum. The sequence goes on along the minus strand of NC_057809.1, from coordinate 48,977,800 downwards.
AATACCATCGTTCCTATAGCACATGTGCCCACATCGTGCAAAAACACTCATGATTTTATTGCGCTCCGAGTATTTAATAATATTCACGCCGCATCTTTACCGCAGAACGTCTACTACCGTGTCATCGCCGTCCATGAGGGGCGGCCACGCCCTGGAGACGCGTGCCGCCTCTTCGGACATGCCACCACACCACCCCGCATGTATGAGGGCCCGGTGCGACACTCCGGTGGCATTGCTACCCCCCAGGGCCCCCGTCCCGCCTAACCCTGTAGCGTTTGACCACGGGATCTAGCCCTTTGACTTTGCACGGACGGGTTTGACTAGCGGACCTCCCCACCCGGTTGTGTTAGGTCAGCCCATAGGAACACTTTGGAGCAACAACCGGGCCAGACCCACAGCAAGATCCCCTCCGTGTAGACCCGATGCGTCCGTTTCCCCCCTCCAGGTGCCGGCGGCGGCGCCGTCCGTGAGGGGGGGCACACCCCGGACACGCGTGCCGGGCGTTTGCAACCGCCACAACACTTCTAGACTTCTGAGAGGCCGCCTACGCAAGATTTGGCGGCATGCTAGCCCCCGAAGGCCGCCGGCCACAACCATAGACGCGCGAAGGGCAATCCGCGTAGAGGGAATTTTTTGGATACTTCTCCATCACCAAAAATTATGACAAAATACCATCGTTCCTATAGCACATGTGCCCACGTCGTGCAGAAAAACTCATGATTTTATCGTGCTCCGAGTATTTAATAATATTCACGCCGCATCGTTACCGCAGAACGTCTACTACCATGTCATCGCCGTCCGTGATGGGGGGCCACGCCTCGGAGACGCGTGCTGCCTCTTCGGACATGCCATCACACCACTCCGCATGTATGAGGGCCCGGTGCGACGCTCCGGTGGCATTGCTACCCCCAGGGCCCCCGTCCTGCCTAACCCTGTAGCGTTTGACCACGGGATCTAGCCCTTTGACTTTGCACAGACGGGCTTTGACCAGCGGACCTCTCCACCCGGTTGTGTTAGGTAAGCACATAGGAACATTTTGGAGCAACAACCGGGCCAGACCCACAGCAAGATCCCCTCCGTGTAGACCCGACGCGTCCGTTTCCCCCCTCCAGGTGCCGGCGGCGGCGCCGTCCGTGAGAGGGGGGCACACCCCGGAGACGCGTGCCGAGCGTTTGCAACCGCCACAACCCTTCCAGACTTGTGAGAGGCCGCCTACGCAAGATTTGGCGGCATGCTAGCCCTCGGAGGCCGCCGGCCATAGTCATAGACGTGGGAAGAGCAATCCGCATAGAGGGAATTGTTCGGATACTTCTCCATCACGAAAAATTATGAAAAAATTACCATCAATCCTATAGCACATGTGCCCACGTCGTGTATAAAACTCATGATTTTATCGCCCTCCGAGTATTTAATAATATTCACGCCGCATCGTTACCGCAGAACGTCTACTTCCGTGTAATCGCCGTCCGTGAGGGGGGCCACACCCCGGAGACGCATGCCGCCTCTTCGGACATGCCATCACACCACCCCGCATGTATGAGGGCCCGGTGCGATGCTCCGGTGGCATTGCTACCCCCCAGGGCCCCGTCCCGCCTAACCTTGTAGCGTTTGACCACGGGATCTAGCCCTTTGACTTTGCACGGACGGGCTTTGACCAGTGGACCTCTCCACCCGGTTGTGTTAGGTCAGCCCATAGGAACATTTTGGAGCAACATCCGGGCCAGACCCACAATAAGATCCCTTCCGTGTAGACCCGACGCGTCCGTTTCCCCACTCCAGGTGCCGGCGGCGGC
>NC_057809.1:48973309-48975570 GCF_018294505.1 Triticum aestivum | reverse complement strand
CGGACATGCCACCACACCACCCCGCATGTATGAGGGGCCAGTGCGACGCTCCGGTGGCATTGCTACCCCCTCAGGGCCCCCGTCCCGCCTAACCCTGGAGCGGTTGACCACGAGATGTAGCCCTTTGACTTTTCATGGACGGGCTTTGAACAGTGGACCTCTCCACCCGGTTGTGTTAGGCCAGCTCAGAGGGACACCTGGGAGCAACATCCGGGCCAAACCGACAGCTACATCTCCTCCGTGTAGACCCGATGTGTCCGTTTCCCCCCTCCAGGTGCCGGTTGCGGCGCCGTCCGTTAGGGGGGCCACGCCCCGGAGATGCGTGCCGCCTCTTCGAACATGCCACAACACCACCCGGTTGTGGTAGGTCATCCCATAGAAACACTTGAGAGCAACGTCCCCTCCGTATAGACCCGATGCGGCTGTTTCCGCCCTCTAGATGCTGGCGGCGGCGCCGTCCGTCAGGGGGGCACACCGCGGACGTGAGGGGGTCACACTCCGGAGACGGGTGCCGGGCGTTTGCAACCGCCACTCAACTTCTGTCGCATAGCTGTTTTTGACTTTAATAAAATTTAATGACCTATATTCAAAAGAACATGACAACATATTATTAATGTGCTCGAAAAAAATACAAACTATATATATATATATATATATATATATATATATTCATAATCTATGGAAAAAATTACAAACTGCATATATATTCATATAATACATAAAAAAACATGAAAACATATTTTTTAAAAAGCATAAAAACATATGCAAAAAAACGTATGTAAAAAGCATTAAAACATATGCAAAAAAAGTATGTAAAAAAATAGCTATGCCATAGATACGACAGGGTTCTGGTGGGCGCCGTGCCGCGGATCGGTGACGTGGCAGATATGCCGACGGCTGCCGTCGGCATACCTACGCCGCGGATCGGTGATGTGGCATGCGGAGATATGCCGACGGCCGCCCGTCCCGACCGTCGGCATAGGTTTAACGGCGTTAGCCGCTAGTCATGGGCGGGGTCGCCGGGCCCACAGTTATACCGACGGCTGATTTATGCCAACGGCTGCTGTCGGCATGTCTGCGGCTAGGTCGACGGCCGTTCTGTGCCGACGGCGGCCGTCGGCATAGATCCACGTAATCCGACGGCCAGTGTAAGCCGACGGCCAGGACTGGGCTGTCGGCATATCTCAAACTAGGCCGACGGCAGCCGTAGGCATAGGTTTGGCCGTCGGTGTATGCCCGTTTTCCGGTAGTGAGGTAATGTGCCTTCAATCTTCATGCCAGTTGATGAAAGTCCACAAGAATCTGATAAAGACGGGAGGTACAGGTCCACCTCATAGCTGATCCTTGCATGTTACATAGAGAGCCCACGTCGAGCATACAAAATGAAAGAACCTACACCCAGCAACTCATTTCTGTCTCCCAGCCATTAGAATGTAGCTCTAGATACCTGCAAAGCAAGCAAGATCATCAATCAAGCAATTTTGTACTACTCATACACGAAAAGCTGTTGGAGTTACTCTCAATCAGTAAACGTTAGCTTCACCACTGTGGAAATTATGCCAAAAGCTTCAAAGTTGAATCACCTCATCATTAGACAAAACCAACATGTGAAACAGACAAAGCACACCTTCAACCTCTAATATTAGCAGTTCTTGGCTACACCTGATCTAAGTAGAGGCTAAAAGAACAGTGGGCACATGAGGGGGTCATGAAGTAGTGAGATAATCACACAAGTCGAGTTTCATAAACCCATGCAGTAGGGGATCATCCGTCATCTTATTAATTGATATTTCTTTAATTGATATTTCTTTGGTTGAAAAGTACTGTACTTCTTTTACTCTGCGTGTGACCAAAATTAATACTTCCAAACTACTTGATAATATGATAGTAAAAGTATAAAATGTTATCAGCGATGAAATCAGTTTTTATGACAAATCTGGTCATGCCATCTTGATCATATATGGTGGCTCGACAGTGGAGGCAACGTCACACGGAATAGAAGTCCTGTGACTCTATTCCCGTCCTGGTGTGTTCATCATGGCCATGGATCGTCGGTTCTAGATCTGGTGCAGGCACTGTGACTGCTCCACTCAGGCGAGTACTAGTGTCTGTACTATGGCATAATGGGACACATAATGTGTAAATGTGCCACTATGTTGACACGTCCCGGTCATTATGAAGAAAGAACGGAGAGGCATTGCAGATTTGAGCTGCCGCAAGAATACAAACGATTCAACAGCGGTCCTAGTTTCCCTCACAAC
>NC_057809.1:48897725-48973069 GCF_018294505.1 Triticum aestivum | reverse complement strand
TGCTAGCTTACATGTGATAGAATCACATATGCATGCTTAGCCTGATCAGAACATCCATGCACAACACTATCCGGTGACTCAAATTGAGAAATGTGGGATAAGTAATCTTCCAATTGGGTTAAACAGGCATCCAGCGACATAAAAGGCTGCCGCTTAAGGTCATACGAGGGGTAGGCCGTGCACACGTCCTGCTGCGCACCCTTGCACCCTGACCTACCATTATGATGTGATGATACAACCGAGGCTTCCATATTTCTTAACTCCCTACATAACGACACAACGATGCAATCAGTATAAGCTATCAATTGTTGGAACCTAGAACACCGACGAGGCCTAGATCACTATCGTGAGGAGAACCAGAGGTACACGAAGACACATGAGTTTTTGTGCTGCGCACAGTCTGCAGCTTTTCTCCTTAATCTCCAGATTATTTGTACATCAACTAAGAAACAGAAAAACCTCCACGCTGCCGAGCTTACCGGACGTGCCATCCCACGTCGCCCGTCGTGCGCGAGGTGAGTGCGGGCCGAGTCCTACGCTGCATGCCATCCCATGCGCTCACAACGGCCGCACTAATCTAGCTAGCTACTAACTGAAAGCAAAGACAGCTTCTGCGTGTACATGCACACGAGACAGAGCCGGTTATTGAGCTAACTGAAAAACAAACTATCCTAACGGGCAAAGGATTACAAGCTCAACAATTCACCCCCTAATCCTTATGCCCAGAGACCACCTTAACGACGCCGAGCTTCTGTCGCAGCTCAATGAACTTGATTCTACCCAGCGCCTTGGTGAGAACATCGGCAAGTTGTCCGTCAGTGCCAACATGGTCGACATCCACCTTGCCATCTTCAATGCATTCACGAATGAAATGATATCGTATGTCAATGTGCTTACTTCTTTCGTGATGCACTGGGTTCTTGCTGAGCTCGATCGCCGATTTGTTGTCGACGCGCTGCTTCGCCGTCGTTGGCGCGTCGCCGGTGAGCTCACCAAGGAGCCTGCACAGCCACACGCCCTGGCATGCTGCGGATGCCGCCGCCATGTACTCAGCTTCGCAAGACGAGATGGCGACGACCTTTTGCTTCTGAGATATCCACGTGATGGCGCTGGAGTCGAGGAAGAATACCACACCAGTCGTGCTCCGGCGATCATCAACGTTGCCGGCGTGATCACTGTCGCTGTAGCCGATCACCTCCGGCGCTGAATTACTTCCCCGCTTGTAGCAGCAACCGTACTCCAAGGTCCCGCTAACATAACGGAGAATCTGCTTCACCGCATTCCAATGCGTTTCTGCAGGCGCCTCCAGATACCTGCTGACGATGCCGACGGCGTAGGTGATGTCGGGTCGAGTGTTGCAGAGGTATCGAAGGCTGCCGACCACGCTCCTGAACCGTGTGGCATCCACGGCGTCGCCGGCGCCAGTCTTGGACAGCTGGAGACGATTCTGCATCGGAGTGTCACTAGCGTTGCACCCCCTCATCCCAGCAGCTTCGAGGATCTTCATGGCGTAGGCGCTCTGACAGAGAGTGATCTCTCCGTCTTTCTGACGTACCTCGATTCCAAGATAATAGCTCAGGAGTCCGAGATCGCTCATGTCGAACACACTGCGCATCTGCTCCTTGAACGCCTTGATGTCGTTGATGCTGCCGCCGGTGATGATCAGATCGTCCACGTACACGCCGACCAGCAGTGTCCCCGCGCCGGTGCTCCTCCTGTACACCGCATGCTCGAGGGGGCTGCGCTCGAAACCGAGCGACGCGAGCGACGCGTCAAGCTTGGCGTACCACGCTCGGGGCGCCTGTTTCAGGCCGTACAGGGCCTTCCGAAGACGCAGTACCTTTCCCTCCTTGCCGGCGATGACGAAACCCGGCGGCTGGTGCACGTAGACCTCCTCGATCAGGTCGCCGTTCAAGAACGCCGACTTGACGTCCATGTGATGGACTTGCCACCCTTGCCGCGCCGCCAAAGCCAGCAGCAGCCGTACTGTTTCCATGTGAGCCACCGGCGCGAACACTTCATCGTAGTCCACGCCCTGCCGCTGCGAGTAGCCCTTTGCCACCAAGCGCGCCTTGTGCTTCACGATCTTGCCGGCGGCATCCCTCTTGACCTTGAAGACCCATTTGAGCCCTATCGCACGGTGCCCGGGCGGGAGCGCGCCGAGCTCCCAGGTCTTGTTCTCGCGGATTGCGACCAGCTCGGCGTTCATGGCGCGCATCCAACACGCCTCCTCCAGCGCTTCATCCACCCCAGCGGGCTCTTCAGCAGCAATGAGACAGAGGCCGACTTGGTCTTCTCTCGCTGCTTCCACCTCGGCCAGTACATGTGTCATCTTGCGGTAGCGCGTTGGCGTATGGTCGAGGTCGTGCCGTTCCTAGTCGTCACTGGGCGGCGTAGCCCAGCCGTCGTCATCTGGGGCTGGAGAACGCGCTGGCGTTGTTGGTGTAGGCGGACAGCCCCCCGGTGCGGAAGAGCTCGATCAAGAGGATGCCGTGGACGACCCGTCTGAGCTCGACGAGGCAGACTGCACATCGACGCTCTGTTCGTCGCTGTAGACGACCACAAAGTGTTCGTCCATGGGGGTCGCCGCAGCACCTGGGGCCGGCGTCTAGTCCCACTTCCTCCGTTCTTCAAAAGCGACGTCGCGCGTGACGTGCACCTTGTTCGTGGCTGGATCAAACACCCTATACACCTTGGCTCCTTCAGCGTACCCGATGAAAATCATCGGCGTCGAGCGATCAGCCAGTTTATCGATGCCGGGGCCAATCCGCTTGACGTGTGCGGTGCACCCGAAGGTGCGCAGGTGATGAACCGCCAGCTTCTTCTTGTGCCACGCTTCGTACGGCGTCTGCCTGTCGACGCTGCGCGTGGGAGATCGATTGAGCAGGTACACCGCGGTCTTGACCGCGTCACCCCAGAACATGGCGGGCACGGCCATGCTCTTGAGCAGACACCGCGCCATCTCCACCACGGTCTGGTTGCGCCTCTCGACCACGCCGTTTTGCTGTGGCATGTATGGCGCGGTGGTGCAGTGCTTGATCCCTCCATCCTTGCAGTACAGACGGAATTTAGTGGAGTTGAACTCGCCACCCCGATCAGAGCGGAAAGCCATGAGCCGGCGTCCAAATTCAGCCTCTGCAAGGGCCTTGATCTTCTTGAAACATTGAAATGCCTCGTCTTTGGATTTGATCACCTCCAGCCACATGTAACGTGAGTGATCATCAACAACCAGCAGGAAATACCGATTACCTCCGGCCGTCGCCGGCTTGATCGGACCGCAGAGGTCCGTGTGGACGAGCTCGAGCGCGTGCTCCGCGCGATACGCCGAGGCCTGCGGGAACGGGAGCCGGTGCTGCTTCCCTAGTGCGCATCCATCGCAGTACTGGTCGACGCGGTCGACGAGGGGGACGCCGTTTGCCATCTCCAGGCGCGCGAGATCGCGCAGCGCCCTGAAGTTCAGATGGCCGTAGCGCGTGTGCCACAGCCACGCCATATCGTCGCCGCTCGCCAGCAGGCACACCGGCTTCGTCAGTGCCAGCGAGAGGACGTAGAGCCGCCCGGCGTTGCGCGCCACGCGAGCGAGGAGCCGCCCGTCCGGATTCCGGAGGCGAAGGACCCCGTCGTGGATCACCGTCTCGCAGCCGAGCTCATCCATCTGACCAATGCTCAAAATATTGCTGCACAGACATGGTATGTAATATACCTCAGAGAGCGTCAGATGTTCACCGCTGCGACACTCGAAGAGGATCGTTGCTCTCCCCTCGATCTGCACACTGGACCCGTCGCCGAGCTTCACAGTCCCCCACGCTCCCACGTCGAGCTCGGAGAAGATATCGCGGCGACCGGACATGTGGTTGCTTGCCCCGGTGTCCAAATACCAGGAGGTGTCGCAGTTGCCGGCTTCCTGTGCAGCGCGCGCCTGGGAGCGTCCTTCGTTGAGAAGAACCCGCTCAACCGGGCGCTCGGTGGTGACAGTGAGCGCGGTGACCGTGGCGAGCAGAAGTGTCGCCTCGTCGTCCTGGTTGCCCGCGACCGCAAGGTTCGCCTGATCCTTCCGTTCACGACGCGGCTCGGTGCAGTGCTTCGAGAAATGCCCAGGTTTGTTGCAGTTGTAGCACTTCACCTGAGACATGTCGCGTTCCCCGTTCGGCGCGCCGTCGCGGCCGCCGTTTCCGCCGCCGCCCTGACCGCCACCCCGACGAGGCTTGCCGCAACGACGATTCGAGCCGCCGCCTTGTCCACCGGACCCGCCTGGCCCGCCGGAGCCACCATGGCCACCGCTCTGGCCGCCGCCCTGGCCTTGGACGCGCTGGTTCTTGCGCGCGTTCCACTGCGCCTCCGTCATCAGGAGCTGGGGCCCGCTGCCTCCACCTTGATCGTTGGTGAGATAGCGCTCCTCCGCGGAGCGCAGACGGCCGACGAGCTCCTCCACTGAGAGTGTGTTGAGGTCGAGCATCGTCTCGATGGCGAGGGCGATCTGCATGTAGCGAGGCGGGACGACGCGTAGGAACTTCTGTACCACTCTCACCTCGTCCATGGTGTCGCTGAGCGAGCGCAGATTGTTGATGAGCGAGGTGATCCGCATGCCGAACGCGTCGAGCGTCTCGCCGTCGCGGAACGTGATCCCCTCGAACTCGGAGCGCAGCCGTTGCGCCGTGGCCTCTCGCACGCGCGCGACTCCCATCCGCATGGTTTTGATCGTATCCCATGCCTCCTTCGCGGTCTTCTTCACCACGATCGTGCCCACCATCTCCGGCGGAATGGGCAGGATGGCCGCCAGCGCCGACTTGTCGTTGGGGACGCTCGACGGGTTTCCTTCCACCGCGTCCCACATCAAGTTTGCCTCCATGTTGATCTGCATCAGCATAGACCACTCGAAGTAGTTTGTCGGCGTGAGCATCGGCCACACCGTGGTGCCGCTCGGGACAAGGCGCTCCTGGACCGTGCGCTCATGGACGACGACCTCCTTGCCGTACCGGCGGGTGCGGCTGCGACCGCGGCTACGACCGCGATCAGGGGTCGGCGAGCGCGCGCCACCGCTGCCGCTGCCGTCGCCATGGTGGGCCGCAGTGCGCGCCGCTGCCGAGTTCGCCGGAGAGGTTGAGCCGGCCATGGTCACCGAGGAACAACGTGGCTCTGATACCACTTGTTAGAACCTAGAACACCGACGTGGCCTAGATCACTATCGTGAGGAGAACCAGAGGTAGACGAAGACACAGGAGTTTTTGTGCTGCGCATAGTCTGCAGCTTTTCTCCTTAATCTTCAGATTATTTGTACATCAACTAAGAAACAGAAAAACCTCCACGCTGCCGAGCCTACCGGACGTGCCATCCCACGTCGCCCGTCGTGCGCGAGGTGAGTGCGGGCCGAGTCCTACGCTGCATGCCATCCCATGCGCTCACAACGGCCACACTAATCTAGCTAGCTACTAACTGAAAGCAAAGACAGCTTCTGCGTGTACATGCACACGAGCCAGAGCCGGTTATTGAGCTAACTGAAAAACAAACTATCCTAACGGGCAAAGGATTACAAGCTCAACATCAATTAACTAGAAAAGGGAGAGTAACCTCCAAATGCTAAGCACACGACCCAAGGGCATTCCAAGGAAAAGTCAAATAGAAACGAGGACACCTCAACAAGATACTTATACAACACAACTCTTAATTTGAGGAAAATAACTCTATTTTGATATAGTACTAAGTAATAGTTAAACAAAGCAAACATACTGTCAAATTTATTGAATATTCCCAAAATAACATATACTCATTAATATTGTAGAGATAAAGAATGTACATTCACAGACTATTAACTGGTCAGAATAGAGAAGTCATTTAGAGCTATTCTTAAGATTGTTCCACACCATATTGGATATTGATAAACTATACTTGTAATAAAAATGTCCTAGCAACATAAATGATCATGATATATATTATACTTCAATGTAAAATATGCCTAAAAAGGTGGAAATATTAAGCCCATTTACTAATTTAACGTGGTACAAATAGACTTTCCATGTGAACAGCAGAAGCGCGGGACAATAAAATGAACAATTTATATCCATAAGTTTACAACAAAGTGGTTATTATGAATTTAAGATTACTAGCAAGATCAGCAGACATAACTATGCCGAAAGAAAGAATATAACTACTCTTAAGCTTCCAAACCTACCAATTGAGATACCAATTTGACATCTTAGTTTTTTTTCTTTCTTTCGTGGGTTATTTGAGATCTTAGTTTGTTCAAGCTAGTTCTCATGTAGTGATCTTCAAACTGCTGTGATCTCACCTTGAGAAAAAAAAGGCATACTATCGCTACGCTCTAACACTTACACTAGATGATTCTCGCATCTGGCAACAGAAAGGGATATTTAGTTATTTATTTAGTTCAGTTATTCTACAAAGAATTTGCCAATCTTGCTATTTATTGTTTTATCAGAAGATATTTACATGATAAACTGATAAAGGCAGATTACTAGCTCTCACTAGAACCTAGAAAATTACATAAATTCAGCTAACAGTAGACAAATTACAGCCCACTGTCTGGCTACAGAACACAGAGTATATTAGATACCACTAATAGATAACACCCAGATGACCAAACACGGCGACTCAAACATCATCTGAACAGAACAATATCACCACATGTTGAAGAGGTCATCAAGCAGAAAAAGAAACAAGTGATATGACACTAGTGAAAATTGTTGGCTTACCACGACATGGTGTGAAATATTTTCTTCGGTGAATTATTGAACAAATTATTGGTTTTGTTGTATGTTGAAGAGGTCATCAAGCAGCAAAAGAAACACGTGATAAGATGCTACTTAACATTGTTAACTTAGCATGAAAGGATGTGAATCGTATGCCGTCAACCAATTATCAAAAAGTAATTTGAGTTTGTTATAATGAATAGGTATGAAGGCATGCTATTACCTGTGGTGTAGACACTTTCGAATGGCTCATAATAAGTAACGTTGTCGTCTTCAAGAAGTTTCTTGAACTGCAATGAGTCAAGATGGACCATAAAGACGACGCCACCTTTCCTCATGAACATCACATTGTTTTCCTCGGCGAGCGCTAGTATGCTCATGTCTTTCTTCTCTGAATTCAGGAAAGTTAGCTTCTCCAGTTCGATAGTTCTTCCAAGTACCCATGAAAAAGCATCATTAGAATCTGTGTTCCTCTTCCATAATTGGAAGCTGCAGTCTGTCTCGAAGAGTAAACCAAGGCCACCACCCTCTGCCCGCATGATCCAGTTTAGGGGACACCGCTGTTCAAGCATATGCACTGGTACCTGTATCAAGGCTAGGCTCTGTTTCTCCATATCAAACTCGAGAATTACAGAAATCTTTCCAACAAGCAACCAGTAAAGCGAATTCCCAGCCAGCACAGCGGGCATGCCCGTGCAAACAACATCAGTCAGACTCATAGATGTAAGTAGTGTTGATACGAGCTCACCCCATAGGCCGGTCTTTGAAGAGTAAACACACAAGAAAGCTCGCCTGTGTGATCTGCCTTTGTCTGCCATCACCACGACCACCTGGAAGTCGTCGGCGTTTCCGGCGGCCCGAAGCACGGCCCCATTGATTTTTTTTAGAGAAAAGGCCAAGGCCCGACTTTATAGATAAAGCCACCAGGCAGCGTCACGGATACCACAGGTTCACAAGAAATCATAATCACACAGAGGAGTTTAAGAAGAAATCTAAGCAAGCAAGATACAGGCAACTGCCATACACAGCGCGCAGGCCGGGGAGGAGAAAGACCAAATGTCCGCAAACGACAGCACCAAATTATACGGCAGGGTTCGTCCCGGATATCTGAGAAATCGAAGCCCGAATTTTGTTGATGAGCAGGTCCAGGGCGTCCCGATCAGACTCCTTAGTCAATGATCTCCACTGCTGCAAGAATATACATGATTTGAATAGAACATCAGCAGGTTTAGATGGGAAGGTAAGCTCAATAGTAAATTTGTTTCTAATATTCCATAAGGCCCAGCATAAGGCTCCCAAGCCAACCCAGAATACCCTCTTAGTGACCCCGACCAAAGTTTTAGCTAGAGTTCTAATATCATAAAAAGAGGAGGGATTCCAAGAAACCCGAAGCCAAGATCTGACGCAAGACCAAACTAATTTGGCAAGTACACAGTTGAAAAAGATGTGGTCGGAATTTTCCAAGGCCCCACACAAGTTACAGAATTCAGAGCCCGGCCCATTGCGTTTTTTGATCTGATCAGCAGTAGGGAGGCGACCACGAAAGGCCTGCCAGAGAAAAATCTTAATTTTCGGAGGAACCCTTGATTTCCAGACACAAGAGAATCTAGCCGAGGGGGTACCACCAATGAGTCTAGAATACAACGACTTAACAGAAAATTTACCAAAGGCCGAAAGAGGCCAAAACACCGAGTCAGCCGACTCCGGGAGCACGGGGAAGAGGGCAGAGAGGCTTTGCCAATCTTCCAACTCTTCAGGAGACAGAGCCCGACGGAAAGCCAAATCCCAATTATTAGCAGCCAGCTCCGTGATGGAGATCTGCGGATTGGGACAATAAGAAAACAAAATCGGGAAGCTCACGGCAAGTGGGGCATCCCCAGACCACCAATCCAACCAAAAACGAACAGCAGACCCATTCCCCACAGAAAACTTGACATGCTCCAAAAAAATCGGCCTAACTTTAACAAGAGCTTTCCAGAACTAAGAACCACGCCGCGCGGGAGCAAACATAGGATCGGAGTGGGGGAAATATTTGGCCTTAAGAATCGAAAACCACAGCGACCCGGCCCCCACAGTCATAATTTTCCACCACCACTTGATGAGCAAACACATGTTCATCACCCGAGTGTTAATAATGCCTAACCCCCCAAGGTTTTTAGGCCTACACATCAGTTGCCACTTAACCAGCCTATATTTTCTTTTGTTATCAGCTGAATTCCAGTAGAAGCCACCCCTATGTTTGTCGAAGCCAGAATGCACGCCATCCGTGAGAAGATAGAAGCCCATAAGAAACATAGGGAGAGAAGACAGGCAAGAATTGATTAAAGCCACTTTGCCTGCATTGGTATTATATCTACCCCTCCACGGGAGCACCCTGTTTCCTACTTTAGCAACCACCGGAGCGAAGTCCTTCGCATGAAGGATACCAGGAGAGATAGGAAGTCCTAAATACTTGAAAGGGAAAGAACCTAAAGCGCAATTAAGGAGCCTGGCAACTCGCAAGGCTTCCGCCCCGTCCACACCCGTCACCAGAACCTCACTCTTGGCGAAATTGATCTTCAGACCCGAAACAGCTTCGAAACACAGCAAGATGAATTTAAGATTGGCAATACAGGCATTATCCAACTCCACCAATATGATTGTATCATCAGCGTATTGCAGATGGGAGACACCTTCCGGCAGAAGATGGGAGATCACGGGGGTAATGTGCCCACAACGGGCCGCCTTGGAGAGCATGCAAGAGAAGGCGTCGACCACAAAGTTAAAGAGGACCGGGGAGGCTGGATCCCCTTGGCGAAGGCCCCTGCCATTCGCAAAGAAGTTACTAATAACGCCATTCATAGCAACAGCAGTATGGCCACCCGAGACCAACTGCATGATACGATAGACATAAGCACCATCGAACCCTTTGGCGAGAAGGACCTTCTTGAGGAAATGCCAACTGACCGAGTCATACGCTTTTTCAAAGTCTAACTTAAGAATAACCACTTTAGCTTTCCGCGCGTGAAGGTCGTGAACAATCTCATGAAGGGAAAGAATGCCATCTAGAATGAATCGCCCTTTGATAAAAGCAGATTGAAAGGGGCTAATAACTCTATGCGCAACCGGGGACAGCCGATTCGCAAAGCCTTTGGAAGGGAATTTGCCAAAGTTGTTAATCAACGCTATAGGCCGAAATTGGGAAATAACATCTGCACCCTTGACCTTCGGAATCAGGGATATTACAGCGTAATTCAGACGAGAGATATCGACAGTCCCAAGACAGAAACCCTGAATAACGCTACACACCAACTGTTTCAACTGGGGCCAAAATCTCCGAAAGAAAGGAATGGAAAAGCCATCTGGCCCAGATGCTGCATTGGGGTTAGCAGAATTAACCACGTCCCAGATTTCCAGATCAGAGAGCGGGATCATCAAGGAGGCATTCTCCTTGGGGGAAATTTTAAGACCAGAACTCCAAAGGTGGGGGGAAATGGACAAGCCCGATTGAGGTTTAGCCCCTAACAAAGACGAGAAGAAATCCACTACATGAGCTAGAATCACCGACTGATCAGAGGAGCGCAGACCATTAATCATCAAACTGTTAATGTCACAGCGCCTACGCCTACCGTTCGCAATCGCAAAAAAATATGCAGTAGGAGCGTCCCCTTTGAGTGTCCAATTAAGAGTGCCCCTCTGGCGCCAGTAAATCTCAGCCTGATGGTGCAGCTGCAAAAGTGCAGCCTCCAGATTATAACGAACGGCCCATCCATCGTCAGAGAGCCCAATAGAGTCAGCAGTACGATCCAGCTCCAGGATCTGATTTTCAAGAAAGGCTTTGGAGCGTCGATCCTCCGCCGCACGGTTACGCGACCACCCTCTAAGAAATTTGCGAAGGGAATAGGAGCAAGAATGCTAGTCATCCAGAGGACCAAAGGAGCGGAGGTTGGAGGAAAGGGAGTGGGAAATTTTCGCAGCGACCATATCGACAAAGCCGTCAACCGACAGCCAAGAAGCATCAAACTGAAATCTAGCCGGCGGTCTATTGCATATGGAACCATCGTCAAGAATCAAGGGGGTATGATCAGACCCAACAATGCATTTAGCGAGAAGATAAGACGTAGGGAACAGGGCATCCCACCTGGGACCAAGGAAAACATGATCCAGCACGGATCTAATAGGGTTAGCCTGATGATTAGACCAAGTAAAGCGAGCTCCCCCCCGAGGAAGCTCACGAATGGCGTTAGCACTAATGAAGTCATTAAAAGCATTGGCTAAAGACCAAGAGAAATTATTATTATTCTTGTCAAGAGGGCAACGCAGCAAGTTAAAGTCTCCCCCAATAACCATCGGTAAAGTACAAGACTCAATCTTGGTCGAGAGTTCATTAAGGAAAAGGTTCGACAGAGAGTGGTCCGCAGGCCCATAAACAACGATGTACTCACAGAGGGTATTCATAGATTTGTGAGACAGAACAACACTAGCCCAAAAAAACCCATGATCAAAAGCAACAAAATCAAAAATATCCTTATTAGAGCCAATCAAAATCCCGCCAGAGTGTCTCGAAGCAGGTAAGAATTGCCAATGAAATCTATCCATACCCACGATAGCAGAGAGCTCACTAGGGGAGAAGGAATCCTTAAAAGTTTCAACCAACCCCACAAAATCAATAGAGTTAGAACGAACCAAATCTTTAAGTTGGTCATGGCGCCCCCTAGCACCGAACCCCCTTATATTCCAGAATAAAGCCCTCATTTATACGACAGGTTCTTGATACAGAGACTCGACCTGCAGGGGGCCATGCAGGATTTAGAACGTTTATTAGCGCCCCTCTTGGCAGGACAGGAAGGGGGCTGGCCACTACCAGCACCCGAAGCCTCCCCCGCAGCACAGCCAGCATCCGCGACCCGCGAGGCAACAGCCTCTTTGGCTTTCGCAATGGCTGCCTGAGCCAATTCATTAGCCCGAATAATGGCAAGAAGCGAACTAGGAGAACCAACAGAAGAATCGACCACCACACCCACATCCGACATAATGTTTAAAAGATGATCATCAGACATCGAAGATAAAACCACCCGAACCGGAGAAACAGCTGCAAATGAGGATGGGGAGGTACCTGGGGGAGGGAGGTCCTTCGCCGCAACCCGCTTCTCCGCCCGTTCCAGGATAGAACCACCAGAGTGCGCCACCCGTCTACCTTTACGGGCCGTGGACACCGGGGAACAGATGGCAGGCGACCGCACAGCAGGAGAGCCAACATGGGGGCCTGAGCGGGACATGGAGCCCAGATCTTGATCAAGACGCCGACAAATCCCCGTCATTGATTGCTTTGAGCCCGACGAGTTCCGGCTCTTAGCCGAGTACTTGCGCACTAAGGATTTCTTCTTGGAGGGGGGCTGGGATTCCATCATATCACGAGCAGGAGAGACAGGAAGATCTTCAATTCCCGAGCGGGTGGGGGAGAGAGGGTGAGCAGGAAGATTGGAGCAAGCACCAGACATAGGAGTGGCCGAGCAAGGCGGAGCCTTTGGCAGATCAGCGGCAGTAGTAGGAGCATTCTGAGCAGCAGGGGGGATCACCGAGTCATCGCGAGGGGCATCACCATCAGGCGCTTGAGATTGAAACAACTCCCGTTCTGAGTCTGCCAGTCCATCCCATTCGGATTGAGTGAAGCGGAGATTAGACCCAAAGCTCTGATTAGGGCCACCAAAGGAACCATCCCCTTCCTTGTCATGCTTATCATGCTTATCCGAAGGATTAACAGACGGAGGGGGGGGGGAGGTGGAGCTTGGAAAACTGCCGCCGCCCCCTCCACCCGCACCCGCAGTCTGATGCCATTGGGAGATGGGTAAGCATCAATGAAATCATGCACCCGTTCAGGGTCAACGCACCAAACCTTCATCCTAGCAGGACCAACCTTGTTCAGAGACTCCTCATCCACCTCAATGGGTTTCCCAATCAGAACCCCAAAGGACATGAGAAAAGCAGACGAGCGCAGGCCAGCCGGCAGATCATCGATCAACACCCACACTTGAGAGAGAGGGCCAACCGAAGTACCATTGTATGAAGACGCTTTAACAGAAACCACCAGTTGGTTAAGGAGCAAGGTGAAACTGGTGCAGGAAGCGATCATACGCAGGCATTCTATGAAGGGAAACACCACAAAGAAGTCAAAGTTCGATTGCTGCACCACTTGCCAGTCCCAACCAGCCACATCCCAAATGCTGAGCTCTTCCAGAAGAGTTTGGGGCGAGATCTTTTGGTCCTTGACAGAGACAATCGCCGCATTGGACAGCGCAGGTGCCACCTCCCGAACAGGCAGGTCACCATCAAAGGCAAAGAAAGAGCAACCAGGGAGGCCCATACCAAACTGGAAGACCGCGGGAGGCTTCTGTCTATCCCTGCAGTTGACCATGAGGTGACCATCAGAACGGCAAATCAAGCAGAATGGGGGGTTGGTGCAGCGAGACTGGAAGTGCCCCAGTCTGTGGCAGGCAAAACAGGTGAGCGCCGAAGGGTTGCTGTGGGAGGAAGGGGAGGGGCGGGGTTGCTGATGCGCCGGAGGAGGAGGAAGGATCCCATCCTCCATGCCCGGAGGGAGGGGCGCCCCCGAGGCCGGACCAGGTGGCCGACGCGCCGGCCCCGCGAAGGAGCGAGGCGGCGGACGAAAACCAGATCCAGCCCCAAACGCGCGAGGAGGCGGGGGAGGCAGGGGCCGAGACGGGGCAGACGAGCCCCGCCCCGCACCCTGAGTAGGAAGGGAAGCCGAGGACGAAGATACCCCACCGCCGGAGGCCACCGCCGCCTCCCACGGATCCAACACCGGAGAGGGAGAAGGACCAGATCCAGAGCCCTGCGGACCAGATCCAGTCACCCCATCCCTCTCCGAGCGCTGCACCCGCTCCGGACCCGAAGCCCAGGTGTCGCGGCCACGAGCCGCCTGCTCGCGCGCCGCCTGCTCCGACTCCAGCTTGGAGCGGAGCGAGGCCTCTAGCTCCAGATCCACCGCGGAGGCGGGGGAGTCCTCTCGGCGCCGCTTGCTACCAGAAAGCGCCTCGCAGGAAGAGCCCCTAGATTTGTCCATGGAGATCACCGCAGCAAAAGTAAGAAGGAGGGGTGGAGGTGGAGGGGATCTAAAGACGCGACGGATGGGAAGGCGATAGCGGCACAAATCAGAGGCGGAAGCAGGAAACCCTAGCAGGGGGGACGCCGAACCGCGTGGGATCCATATATAGCCCGAGCGAGCCGTGCCCCCCTGGTCCCGACTCGCCAAATGGGCCGAAGGAGGATGGGGAGCCGGTAGCCGGGTGTTGGGCCCAACTGGGCCAAAAGAAACGAGCGGGGGAAAATCGACCACCGAAGAAAGGATGGGGGGAGGCCCACTAGCCAACACCGCCCCGATAGGCCCATCAGGCCCACACGGAGGGCAGGCCCGCAGGCCGGAGGCCACCGCACTGAGATCTGGATCTAGGGTACACGGGGCAACCGCCGGCCCCGCCGACGCCGCCACCGGCGACGAAGCCACAGCAGCCAAAGACGGAGAAGGAGAGGGAGAGGGGGATGGAGATGGGGAGCCTCCAAGCTCCCCATCAGAAGCACAACCCAAGATACCAGGAGCAGGAGATGCGACCGCAAACTTACCAGATTTACGCCGCCGCCGCGAGATCCGGATCCAGCCGTCGACCGACGGAGACACCACCACCGGCCGGCCTCGACCCCCGGGGGCAAACTTACGAAGGCGAGGGGCGGTGCAGGCCACCCCCACTCCTCCCCCCCCTTCGAGCAGGTCACCGCACCATCGGGGAAGGGGGAAGGAGACTGCGAATCCTCCACATCCGACCCCAGGGCCCAAAAACGAGAACCAAGCACCGGCAGCGGAGAGGAGGGAGGGGAGAAACCCACTTGCGAAGAGC
This sequence comes from Triticum aestivum, assembly GCF_018294505.1. NCBI lineage: Eukaryota > Viridiplantae > Streptophyta > Magnoliopsida > Poales > Poaceae > Triticum > Triticum aestivum. The sequence goes on along the minus strand of NC_057809.1, from coordinate 48,958,470 downwards.
CAGGGGGGGAGAGGGGGAGAGCAGCTGCACACGGAGAGGATGGCGACCGGACACCGGCCACCGGGGAAGGGTCGGGGGCAGACCTACCGAGGCAAGGAAGAGGGGAGGAAGGGAGGGGAGAGAGGGAGGAGAGAGGAGCCATCACCAGGGGCCTCTCGCTGCCAGTTGTGTCGAGTAGTACTTCGTACTAGCGTCCGAGTAGTACTCCAGTTAGTAGCCGACTTCGCACGGCCCCATTGATCATGCCCTTCCCCCCGCGCGTCATAAACCCAGGGGGCAAGAGGATCCGGTGCTGCCCTGCGGTGATGGGATCCCACATCAGGATCTCTCTCCAAGAATTGAGCGAGAGAAACACGAGCACAAGGCCATGGCGACATCCGATGGGCACAAAGAAGTCGTCGAGCCTCAGAGACAAGCCCCCCCGCCGGGAAGCGATTGGGGGCCTCCACGGTAGATACCAAGGAGAGATCGCAGTCCAAACCGTGGTGGAGGACGCCGAGGAGGGGAGGGTTGCGGCGGTGGTGGAGGCGGAAGCGGCGGCAGAAGCCGGGGTCGGAGATGAGGAGACGCCAGCGCCTGCAGACGGCGGAAGCGCGGGGGAGGGAGGACGGCTGCGGGGGGAGGCGTAGGAGGATCTCGGAGAGCAGGTTGTCATCATCCAGGGGCTCCGCCGACGACGACCGTGGGCGTGGGTGCTGGCGGCGGAGGCTACCCATCTCGCCCCTCTCTGCTCTCTCCTCTCGGTACTGTGGCAGAAGCGGCAGAAGCCCAAAGAAACTGATGTGTGGAAGAAAGTGGGTCGGCCCACTCAAGAAATCACGCTCACTATTTTCGTCCCGTTCCGTTTCGTTGTATTCACTGGGCACATGTACACACGTGCTTTAATTTGCTAAGAGTACAAGGTAGTTGTTTTGTACAGACATTTCTTTTATGTTTTGTACAGACATGTCTAAAAAAACTTGTTTTGTACTTGCGAGAAAAGTTTAAAAGCAAATTGAACACTTTTTGTAAATATTAGTTCCTGCTCTAGTTACCTTGTTCTTATAGAATTTGACTTGCTTAGATTTCCAATATCTTTCCAAGTGTGTCATTGTTAATACTTACTAGTAGTTCACAAAATAATAGTTCATGTCACTGGATCATGTTCACTAAATCTCCCCGTAGCCCTCGCCCCCCCCCCCCCCGAGCGGGGCGACCGGGGGGGGGGGGGGGGGGCGGCCCTCTCTATTCTCGCTGCCTAGCCCCCACCTCCCACCCCTCCTCCCGCCGCTGCCACCGGCTGGCGTGGCCGGGCGTTGCCTGCGCGGCGCCGTGGCGAGGCCGGCATTGGCGGCCCTCTTCCTCTTCCCCTCGCGGTTCCTCGGCTCGGGCGGCGGTTTCCGGCGACGGTGCGCCTCGGCGGGTGGTGCTCTGGCGTAGATCGGGCACATATGCGACGGCGGTGGCGGCTGGCGGCGGGGGTTGGCCGGCGGAACCCTGCAGGCCCAGTTCGTTGTGCTGATTTTCGGAATTACAAGTTTAGGGTTTGATTTAGCTTTCGCCTACAAGTTTAAGGTTTGTTTTGGACTTTTTTCCTCAAGAAATCACGCTCACTATTTTCTTCCCATTCCATTTCGTTGTATTCCCTGGGCACATGTACGCACATGCTTTAATTTGCTCAGAGTACAAGGTAGTTGTTTTGTACAGACATTTCTTTTTTGTTTTGTACAGACATGTCTAAAAAAACTTGTTTTGTACTTGCGAGAAAAATTTAAAAGCAAATTGAACACTTTTTGTAAATATTAGTTCCTGCTCTAGTTACCTTGTTCTTATAAAATTTGACTTGCTTAGATTTCCAATATCTTTTCAAGTGTGTCATTGCTAATACTTACTAGTAGTTCACAAAATAATAGTTCATGTCACTGGATCATGTTCACTAAATCTCCCCGTACCCCCCCCCCAAGCAGGGCGACGAGGGCGGCCCTCCCTCCCCTCGCCGCCCAGCCCCCATCTCCCAACGCTGCCGCCGGCTGGCATGGCCGGGCGTTGCCCGCGTGGCGCCAGGGCGAGGCCAGCGGTGGCGGCCCTCTTCCTCTTCCCCTCGTGGTTCCTCGGCTCGGGCGGCTATTTCCGGCGATGGTGCGCCTCGGCAGGTGGTTCTCCGGTGTAGATCGGGCATAGATACGGCGGCGGGGTTTGCCGGCGGAGCCCTGCAGGCCCAGATCTAGGCCCTTTTGGGCCCGGTCTGGGTCATGGCTGGTTGGTCTGGCCTCAACCGGTCACCTCCGGCTGGGCTGGCAGGATGCGGTCGTTGGGATCGGCGGCTCTGCGCTGCGTTGGCTGCAGCGCGACAACATGAGCTTAATGGGCTCGATCTGGGCCCGGCTGGGCAGGGGGTCCGGCGTGCTCCCGCACATGCGTCCGGTCTGCTACTGCTTGTGCCAGTGGAGGTTGTCCCCTCCGACGTGGCTGTGGTGCTCCGGTGTAGATCGGGCACAAATACAGCGGTGGTGGCGGCTGGCGGCGGGGGTTGGATGGCGGAGCCCTGCAGGCCCAGATCTAGGCCCTTTTAGGCTCGATCTGGGTCAGGGCGGGTTGGCCTGGCCTCTGGCGGTCACCTCCGGCTGGGCTGGCGGGATGCAGTCGTTGGGATTGGCGGCTCTGCGTTGCACCGGCTGCAGCGCGGCAACTTGAGCTTAACGGGCCCGATCTGTGCCCGGCTGGGCAGGGGGTCCGGCGTGTTCCCGCGCCTGCGTCGGGTCTGCTACTGCTTGTGCTAGTGGAGGTTGTCCCCTCCCACGTGGCTGTGGTGCACCCGATCCCTATCGTTGGTTTTTTCATTTGGTTCGGCCGGCCTCGCAATGTCTGCGGTGGAGAGACGACAATAGTGTCCTCGTAACTGTGGTAGCACATGTTGGTGGGCAGTTGGCATGATGGAGCCGCCGGTTGGTCCTGGGTTGTGGGTATGAGGGGTAGGGCGAAATCCCTCTCGGGTCTACCTCCATGTCTCCGCAATTTCCTTTAACCTTCAGCAATGGGAGAAACCCTAGGTTATATGTCAAGACAAGCAGCAACAGCACCTCGCCGCCATTCGCTCCTTGGAGGGGTCACTATTGGTGCCCCTAGAGTGCCCCAATGTGGCGGCAGGAGATGCTAGCTTCCAAATCTTATCTATGAGGCTAGATGACGGTGTGACGCTTGTGTGGGCTCTGAGGCGTGACATGCGTCGTTATCAGCACATCATGGGTGATGCCTTCGTTAATTCCAGCCCATTTTTTTCTTCAAGTGGTCGGCACTCCTTACGCGCCATGGTGTCAGACAATCATTGTGAAGTGGCCTTCGAGGCCCTATGCAAGGAAGGTCTTCTGTATCTACTACATTCTAAATTATGCAGTGCATCCTCATCTGGTCGTTGGTTGTTTGTCGAATTGTTCTTCTGGGAATCTTGTGTTAGAACACGACATTGCTAAGTTGTGATCTAATAACCCACAAGTGTAGGGGATCATTTGTAGCCTTCTTTGATAAATAAGAGTGTCAAACCCAACGAGAAGCTAAAGGCAGACCAAATATTCCCTCAAGTTCTATCGATCACCGATACAACTCTATGCACACTTGAAGTTTGCTTTACCTAGAACAAGTATGAAACTATTTGGCAAGAATAAATCTACGAGTACTTTGCGGGAATAATATATGGATAAATTGTGAGGTAATAAAAGTAGGTAGCTTTTGTCAATAAGAAAGTCATTTGTCCCTAGGCAATCGATAACAAGTACCGGTAATTATTTTTGCAATTTTATATGAGGGAGAGGCATGAGCTAAAATACTTTCTCTACTTTGATCATATGCACTTATGATTGGACCCATAGTAGGCATCCGCAACTAGTAAAGATCATTAAAGCCGTGAAACCCAACCATAGCATTAAGTATCAAGTCCTCTTTACTCCCATACGCCATAACCCACTTACTCAGGTTTAAGCTTCTGTCACTCTCGCAACCCACCATAAGCAAATCATGAACATATTGCAAAACCCTACAGCGAGGGTCCCTCTGTTTGCACGACATGGAGGGCACCATAGGATAGTAGCACAAAAAAAATATACAATACCAACCAAGATCACGATTAACCCACCGGACAAAATGTATCTACTCAAACATCATAGGTTAGCCAAATGTCATTGGGAAATAATTTACGGAGTTAAGCACCATGTTTAAGTAGAGATTACAGCAGGGAGAAGGGGTGTTACACCGCTGCATAAAGGGGGAGAGAGTTGGTGTTGACGGTAGCAAGATTCTTGATGTAGATCACCGTCATGATCTTTACGCCGGCGGCACTCCGGCGCCACCAGGAGAGAAGGGGAGTGAGCCCCCTCGTTCTTCTTCCTTGGTCTCCCCCTAGATGGGAGGAGAGTTCCCCCTCTGGTCCATGGCCTCCTTGGCGGCGGAGGGGCGGGAGCCCCTCCGAGATTGGATCTTCCTCTCTATTCTCTTCTGTTTCGCGCTACCCAGATCTGGTCGAAAACCGTGTTTTATATTCCCAGAGATCCGTAACTCCGACTGCGCTCAAATTTTAACATGATTTTTCTTCCTGATATAAGCTTCCTTGTGCCCGAAGTAGAGCCCCAACCGACGTACGAGGTGAGCACAACCCACCACCATGCACCTGGAGCCTAGGGCGCGCCCTGGTGTTTCTTGGTCACCGTGGGCCTCCGTTTGCGTTGATTCCAAGTCCCAAAAATCACATATATTCAAAAATAATTCTCTGTAAATTTTTATCATGGTTGGACTTCGTTTGATATGGTTTTTCTGCGAAACAAAAAACATGCAACAAACAAGAACTGGCACTCGGCACTGGATCAATAGGTTAGTCCAATAAATCATATAAATTGTTGCCAAAAATATGTATAAGTTGTATAATATTGGCATGAAACAATCAAAAATTATAGATACGATGGAGATGTATCATGATCCAAACTCATATAAAGTATAAAGGCTAACTTATGACAGAGCGGAGAGGAGTGGGGCCCATTGTCGGGAGGTGGACGATGACCTTGGTATGGATCGGTATCGATCTAGGCCACCTTTACTATATATATATATCCTTTGCAAGCCACTGTAGGGGATAAATTCATCGGTTGTAAACCACGGCGTTTGTAACCTCTCCCTATATAGTGAAGTTTCGTTGGCTGGCTCCCTTGGTTTTTTCTCCTTCGCACTGGAGGGGTTTTCCATGTTAAAATATTGCATCCCCTATGATTGATTCATTCTTCTTCAATTTATTGCATGTCGTATCTCTAACAGACGTTTAGTTATGGCCTCAACCACCCACGATCTATGCTCATGTATAGCTGAGGTAGTTAACTAAATACAACTTACTTGTAACCTTATATAAAGGCTTTCAAGAGGATCAATATAAGCTGTCAATTCCTCAACTCTATTTCTACATAGTATTAGTCTTCTACATCCTTGGACTCTCTCTTCCGCTCCTCTCTGATAGACATCTTCTCTGACACCTCCTCGACTGGCAACAATCCATTGGCTGATCAGCTATCAGTTCCTCTTTCCACACTCACCATGCTCCCACATACCTATAACCCTCCATCTCAAGCCACTAAACATCACCCTCTTATCAACCTTCTTCAATGCCATGATTCAGTCGTTTGGCCTCACCGACCACATTGATGGCACAGTGGACGCCCTGAAAGTGCAACTATCCCTGGGTGGTTTTGGTAATTCCTAACAACATATAGCTCATTGAGCTAATGCTATTTCAAGATAAATATTTCAGGAAAGCCCAATGATTGGCATGGCATGGATTAGAAAAGTGGACCCCTCAAAATGCTAAGGACAAAAGATTGGCTCAAGCTCTAAAGTTCAAGACTCGACATTTTACTTTTAGTGATCCAAGATCACATTGAGTGCCTACGAAAAGCCAATACTATTAAAAGGGGATGAGGTGTTGCTTAATGGGTTGCTTGCTCTAAATTCTTAGTGATATGCTCTAAAAATCCTCAACCACTTTCTCATATCCACATATGTCCCAAACCAAATGTCAAACTCGGCCCCACCGAAACTTTCCATCTGGCGCCACCGAGTTCAATTGACATAGCCACTGCCACAAAACCCTAGTCTTTTCGGTCTCACCGATAGGGGTCTCGGTCTCACCAAGATGGGATTGTAAACTCTCTGTGTCCCTTCATAACATTTCGGTCCAACCGAAATGAGCGATCGGTCCCACCGAGTTCGCAATGCAAACTCTTTGTTTCCCCTTCGTAATGTTCCGGTCCCACCGAGATGAGCGAAGCGGTCCCACCAAGTTTGCCTCACCAACTCTCTGGTTAGCTTATTACCAAAATCGGTCCCACCGGGAGTTTGTGTAATCGGTCTCACCAAGATTACGTTATGCCCTAAACCTAATGAAATCGGTATCACTGAGTTGACATGTTGGTCCCACCAAAAATCCTAACGTTCACATTTTGAACTAAATCGGTCCAACCGAGTTTCATTATTCGGTCCCACCAAGTTTGGTGATTTGTGTGTAATGGTTAGATTTTGTGTGGAGGCTATATATACCCCTCCACCCACTCTTCATTCGCGAGGAGAGCCATCAGAACATGCCTACACTTCCATCATACATTTTCTGAGAGAGAACCACCTACTCATGTGTTGAGGTTAAGATATTCCATTCCAACCATCTTAATCCTGATCTCTAGCCTTCTCCATGTTGCTTTCCACTCAAATCATCTTTCCACCAAATCCAAATAAGTGAGAGAGAGTTAAGTGTTGGGGAGACTGTCATTTGAAGCACAAGAGCAAGGAGTTCATCATCAACACACCGTCTATTACCTTTTTGAGAGTGGTGTTTCCTAGATTGGTTAGGTGTCACTTGGGAGCCTCCGTCAAGATTGTGGAGTTGAACCAAGAATTTTGTACGGGCAAGGAGATCGCCTACTTCATGAAGATCTACCCTAGTGAGGCAAGTCCTTCATGGGCGATGGCCATGGTGGGATAGACAAGGTTGCTTCTTCGTGGACCCTTCGTTGGTGGAGCCCTCCATGGACTTGCGCAGCCTTTACCCTTCGTGGGTTGAAGTCTCCATCAACGTGGATGTACGATAGCACCACCTATCGGAACCACGCCAAAAATCGCTGTGCCTTCATTGCGTTTGCTCCCTCCAAACTCCTCCCTTTACCTTCATGTGCAATGTTTTACATTCCACTGCTATACTCTTTGACATACACGTGTAGGTTGTTTACTTGACTAGTGCTAAGTTGCTAAAATCTTCCAAGACTTAAAATTGCGAAAAGGCTAGAGTTTTATTACGTCAAGTAGTCGAATCACCCCCTCTAGACATACTTTTGATCCTACAAGTGGTATCAGAGCTTTGGTCTCCATTTGCCTTGGTTTCCATAGCTTTTGGTGATCGTAGCCTTGGTTTCACAACCCAGGAGAGTATGGCGTGTAGCGAGGGAAATTACCACCGTAGAGGTTCTTACTTTGATGGTACTAATTTTGCTAGTTGGAAGCATAAGATGAAAATGCATATTCTTGGACATAACCCCGCCGTTTGGGCTATTATGTGTATTGGCTTGCAAGGTGTATTCTTTGATGGGAGAGAACCAAACCGTGAAGCTAGCACGGAAGAGTTGAAGATGCTGCAATACAATGCTCAAGCTTGTGATATTCTCTTCAATGGATTGTGCCCCGAAGAATTCAACAAAATCAGCCGTCTTGAGAATGCAAAGGAAATTTGGGATACTTTGATTGATATGCACGAAGGTACCGACTCTGTCAAGGAATCCAGATTGGATGTGCTTCAAAGTCAACTTGACAAGTTCAAAATGAAGGATAGTGAAGGTGTCGCTGAAATGTACTCTAAGCTTTCTCTCATCACAAATGAGATTGCTAGCTTAGGAAGTGAAGAGATGATCGATAGATTCATCATCAAGAAGATCCTAAGAGCCTTCAATGGAAAATATGATATCATGTGCACATTGATTCAAATGATGCCCAATTACAAAGATCTCAAGCCAACGGAAGTCATTGGAAGAATTGTTGCTCATGAGATTTCACTTAAGGATAAAGAAGAGCTTCACAACAAGTCAAGTGGTGCTTACAAAGCCTCATGTGATGCTCCCACATCATCAAGTGAGAAACAAGCCTTCAATGAAGGAATTGAGCCTAATAGTTAAGAACTTCAACAAGTTCTACAAGAGTAGAAGCAAGGAAAGAAGTTCTAAGTCAAGGTCCTACAATGACAAAAGATCTTCGAGTCGTGAACTTAATTACTACAATTGTGGAAGACCCGGACACTACTCCAATGAGTGTACGACTCCCTATAAAGAAGAGAAGATTCTCCCAAAAGAAGAAGTAGAAGAGAAGAATCACCACCAAGAGAGAGAAGGAGTAGAGATGACCGTTATGAACGAAGAACATCACAGAGAAGCAAGGATTCGGAAAGGAAGGACAAATCATCAAGGAGCTACACAAAACGAAGACATCAATCTCATGTTGGTGAATGAGTATCCGGCTCCGACTCCGACAATCACTCCGAGAGAAGTTATCACTCCGACTCTGAATATACTCAAGATGAAGGTGTTGCCGGTCTAGCACTTGTGTTAACCAACTCCTACGACATATTTGAGTCACCAAGTGAAGGAATTGGAAGATGCTTCATGGCTAAAGGCCCAAAGGGATCACACCCCGAGTATGTTGATTTCAATAGTGATGAAGATGATTTTCTAGGTGATGATGATTTACTTATTGACAATTCTAGTGATGAAAACTATGATGAACTTGCTATTAATCATGCTAATCAAGATAAAATGAATGAAGATGATAAGAACGAGATTGAGCGTCTAACTAAAGAACTAAACACTCTTAAGTTAGCTCATGAAACTACCTTGGAAAATCATCGACAGCGTTTAAAGACTCATGTAAAGTTACACTTTGAAAAGCTCAACCTTGAGCAAGAGCATGGGTTCTTAGAAGCAATCAACGATGATCTTCGCAACAAGAGTTACACTTGTCTACTTACATGCCACAAGTTTAATCTAGCAACAAGAGTAAGAAAGATTCTTCTTCTAGTAGTAACAACAATCATGCTAAATCCAATGTTGTTGCTTCTAGTAGTTCTCTTGATTCCACTAATGATTCTCTTAGCCAAGTTACACTTGAGAAAGAAAATAGCTTAGTGAAGGGAATTATAGAGAAAGGTGTTTACAAGAGCCTTGCTGGAAGTAAGCAATTTGAGGAAATTGTACGCAAGCAAGGAAGACACCGGAAGAATCAAGGAATTGGTTTTGAACGAAGGTTCAATGCCGATGGAGTTGACTGGGAAGAAGATCAATACCCCAAGACGAAGTTTGTTCCTCAACAAGAGAAGTATGATCCTACTTCTTTCTAAGGAACAAAAGCTCAAGATGATCTTCCACCACAAGACCACAAGAAAGAAAAGGCAAGGACAAGCTTCAAGAGGAGATTGATGCATTTGAAGAAGCTCCCAAGGCCTTGGTCAAGTGGGTTCCCAAGAATACATCAAGTTCCACTTCATCAGGTACGACTACAACTCCAAGGATTCCCATCAAGATGGTGTGGATCTTGAAGAAAAAAAACTAGAGAGTTCTTGAGGGTGACTTTGCCAACATACTTCACTCATATCTTTTTGCAAGGACATGTGCAAACAACTTCCACATCTTGCACTAGATCAAGGAGTCACAAATCCTCTTGTTGGTAAGACAAGGGACAAGGTAACCTAATACTTTCATGGACATCATTGAGGGAGTCCTGGATTAGTGGGTCCTCGGACAGCTGGTCTATATACTTTGGCCGGACTGTTGGACTTTGAAGATACAAGATTGAAGACTTCGTCCCGTGTCCGGGTGGGACTCTCCTCTACGTGGAAGGCAAGCTTGGCAATTCGGATATGTAGATCTCCTCCCTTGTAACCGACTCTGTGTAACCCTAGCCCCCTCCGGTGTCTATATAAAACGGAGGGTTTGGTCCGTAGGACAAGAACAATCATAATCATAGGCTAGCTTCTAGGGTTTAGCCTCTATGATCTCGTGGTAGATCAACTCTTGTAATACTCATATCATCAAGATCAATCAAGCAGGACGTAGGGTATTACCTCCATCGAGAGGGCCCGAACCTGGGTAAACATTGTGTCCCCTACCTCCTGTTACCATCCCCCTACCCGAGATCCACCGGTTTTGACACCGATATTGGTGCTTTCATTGAGAGTTCCGCTATGTTGTCGCCATAAGGCTTGATGGCTCCTTCGATCATCGGCCACGATGCGATCCAGGGTGAGGTTTTTCTCCCCGGACAGATCTTCGTATTCGGTGGCTTTGTACTGCGGGCTAACTCGCTTGGCCATCTGGAGCAGATCGAGAGCTACACCCCTGGCCATCAGGTCAGGGTTGGAAGCTTAAACTACACTGCCGACATCCGCGGAGACTTGATCTTCGACGGATTCGAGCCCATGTCAAGTGCGTCGCACAGTCTCGACAAGCATGAATTAGCTCTGTCGTCGGACGGTGTTCGGGAGATCACACCTGTGGCTACTCCAGCCTTTGATCCGGAGCGGATCGTGCCTTCCGAGGACGTGTGGATAGACCCTGCCACGGAGGCCACACACTCAGCGGCGATAGAGCCGAATACAGACTTCACTCCCTATGAGACCGGTGTTGCCGGACCCTTGGATTCATCCCCGGCCACAAGCTCTGAACCGCCCGCATCCGTGCCTATCGAATCTGATTGGGCACCGATCATGGAGTTCACCTCTGCGAATATCTTTCAGCACTCGCCCTCGGGTGACTTGCTAAACTCATTGAAATCTCTCTCCTGACACTATGTCCGGCTTGAGTGGGAAGCGGACGACGAAGAAACTTATTCCCCACCCACCACCCACTTAATAGACACAATCGACGACTTAACCGACATGCTTGATTTCGGCTCCGAAGACATCGACGGTATGGACGACTATGTAGAAGAGCAGGAACCACCGCCCACAGGGCGCTGGACCGCCACCGCATCATATGATATATACATGGTGGACACCCCCAAAGAAAGCGATGGCAATAAGGCAACAGAGGATAATCCCCCCGAGAAGCAATCTAAGCACCAGCATCAACGACGCCGCTCTAAGCCCCGCCATAGCAAAAACGGCGATACCGGCACAAGAGACAATAACGCCGCGGATAGCACCAAAGACGAATACAATCCTCTCCAGCCAGGCCTCGAGCAGGCAGCAGACGGAGAATCGGAGGATGACAATTACTGCCTCTCTCTGAAGGCGAGATGAGCCTCGGCGATGACGAATTTATCGTGCCTGAGGATTCCGCCGAACAGGAGCGCTTCAAGCGCCGGCTTATAGCCACAACAAAAAACCTGAAGAAAAAGAAACAGTAGCTTCAAGATGACCAAGATCTGCTAGCGGATAGATGGACCGAGGTCCTGACAGCCGAGGAATACGAACTCGAGCACCCAACCAAAAGTTATCCAAAACGCAGGTCGCTACCCCAACTCAAGGAGGAAGCATTAAAGCTTACGCTCCCAGCGTATGATGCGGCTGATTGACCACCTCGTGGCCGAGACAAAGCGTCATATCAGGCCGAAGTACAGCCCGCACCCCGTCGCCAGTTATACAAAAATTCCAAGGCCCGGGGTTACACACAGGATCTGCGAGACATATTGGAAAACAAGTGAAAACATGCAAGATTGATCTACAGATCATAGGAGCGCGCCCCAATGCACGACGACAACCGTCGTGTCGGATATACTAAAAGCAAATCCGGCCGGGCCGAAAACAGCAGACAAGACTCGTATGAACATCGTTGCGATATAGCCTGGAACAGAGGCGCCGCACACCCCCTATGCTTCACTGATGAAGTAATGGACCATGAATTCCCAGAAGGGTTTAAACCCGTGAATATTGAACTATATGACGGCACTACAGACCCCGCGGTATGGATAGAGGATTTCTCCCTCCTCATTCACATGGCCCACGGGGATGATCTACATGCCATTAAGTATCTCCCGCTAAAACTCAAGGGGCCAGCTCGGCATTGGCTAAATAGCTTGCCGGCAAACTCCATTGGAAGTTGGGAGAACCTGGCGGACGCATTCCTGGACAACTTCCAGGGTACTTATGTGCGACCACCGGATGCTGACGACTTAAGTCACATAACACAACAGCCCGAAGAGTTAGGCAGGAAATTCTGGACTCGGTTCCTAAATAAAAAGAACCAAATTGTCGACTGTCCGGATGCCGAAGCCCTAGCGGCCTTTAAACATAACATCCGTGACGAGTGGCTCGCACGACATCTCGGCCAAGAAAAGCCAAAATCCATGGCAGCCCTCACGACACTCATGACCCGCTTTTGCGTGGGGAAGATAGCTGGTTGGCCCGTAGCAACAACACAACAAGCAACCCTTGCACATCAGAAGCCGGAGATAGCAACGGCAAATCCCGACGCAACAAACACAAGCACCGCAAAAAGGGTGAAAACGCCGAAGATACGGCAGTCAATGCCGGATTTAGGGGCGCTAAGTCCAGTCAGCAGAATGGGCCACTCAAAAATGACAATCCGGGTCCGTCCAGCCTGGACCGCATACTGGACCGCCCATGCCAAATTCATGGCACCCCAGAAACACCAGACAATCATACTAATAGAGAATGACGGGTCTTCAAACAAGCCGGCAGGTCAGGTGCCAAAAACAAAGATAAGGGATCTCAAAGCGACGATGGAGACGAGGAGCCCAGCTCGCCGAGTACAGGAGGGCAGAAGAAACTTCCCCCGCAAACCCAGACAGTGAACATGGTAAACGGCACCTACACCCCCAACCCGGACCAAATTCACACCCTTAGGGATGTCGACTTAACGGAACCAGTCATCCCACAATATAAACTGGGGCCGATCACCTTCAAACACACGGATCGTCCGGTTAACACCACTCAAGGCAATCCAGCCACCCTAGTCCTCGACCCAATAATTGACGGGTTCCACCTCACACGCGTCCGTATGGACGGAGGTAGCAGTCTAAACCTAGTTTACCAGGACACAGTGTGCAAGATGCGCATGGATCATTCGGTGATCAAGCCCACTACAACCACCCTCAGAGGTATTATACCAGGTGTGGAGGCCAGCTGTGCAGGCTCCATCGCCCTGGAGGTAGTCTTCGGATCACCAGACAATTACCGTGCCGAAGAGTTAATCTTTGATATCGTCCCCTTTCGAAGTGATTATCAGGCACTGCTCGGACAAACCACGTTCGCTCGATTCAACGCAGTGCCACATTATGCCTACTGTAAGCTCAAGATGCCCGGTCCGCGTGGCATCATCATGGTTAATGGCAAGGCCTAACTTTCCCTTGGCACCGAGGAGTATACCGCTGCCTTAACTACAAAAGCTACAAGTGGCACCTTCCAACCGAACCTTGAGTCGACGGTCCGATTCTCGGACACCGCCAGAGGACTTTGAACTACTTCGCGGCAGGATAGCCCGGCTCGTCCGGAGCTCAATTAAATACTCCGGCGAGGGCCAGGACAGGCCACATACCGCGGCTCAACCGCTCTGCGGTGCACAAGCATTTCTTACATTTTGTTTGCAGGTTCAACTTTGCGCAGACCAGGACTGGCGATATGGAAGCAACTCATATGCATAGTGGAATCCTTATATATTCCCCGCGATGACCATCCGACTATACTTCGAATCCGCACATAGCTTCTTCCCCCTGGTCTAAGCAGGTTCCACAGTCATATTTCTTTTCCATCACATTACACGTACTCACATGCATCGACGTAATACTCAAATACAACATGTGGATTTATACAATACTTATCTACTATTATTTCTTGTTGAAATTATTTTGTCAAGTGGAATCCGCACACCGCGACAAATATGCCAGGGGCTTTCTTTTACCCATAATATGGCAATCAAGTCCGAACACCTTCGTGGAAGTTTGGCACCCCGAACTTATAGCATTATATGCATCAGCTCCGAATAATGTCTTGGGTCAATAGTTGGGTTTACCCGGCTCCCATGTTTTGGTACCTTACGTTTCGCTACATCAGCTAAGGTAGCACTGGGAGAACTACTGCGACTATGTCCCGGTTCTTCCAGAGGAGCACCTCAGTAGAGAAAGCCGAAAACTGACTGTCATGATGTGGTGAGAGCTGGTCAGCTGTTCGAGAGGTTGTAAAATATTTAAGGATTTTTTTCCGCATAATGCCATAACCAATGCAGCGTGCGATGGATCGGCTTTCCTCCGATCAGGTGCTTATATAGCCCCCCGTGCGGTCTTCCGAACACCAGGGGTTGCGCCTACCTTACTTTTCTAAAGCTCCTATGGCTATGTGAGAGCGATAAAGCCCTATAGTCCAATTGCCTGGTTCGTTGTGCTGAACACCTCCTTCGAAGGACCTAAAACTAGGATAAAGAGTGATCAGGTTTATCCCGAACACCCCCGTACTGCCTACGTGGGGGCAGAAGCCGATGACTGGCCAACTCTCAAAATTAATATGTACAAAACGGCCACGCAGGAGGATAAACTTTAATATAACAGGCAATAAATGATAGAAATGACCTTGTTCAACATTACAAAGGACAACATGATTGTATTCATGGAAATATAACATCCATGGTGCATTGCTCTGCCGCTAGGCATGATCCTTTTAGGACACTTTCATAATATAATTCGGGCTTGCAGTGTTCCTTCCCCTCTGGCGGTCCCTCGGTAATCAGCTTTTCAACATCCATCTTCCCCCAGTGCACCTTTGCGCGGGCGAAGGACATTCATGCACCCTCTATGTAGACCGACCACTTGATTACGTCAAGTCGAGGGCAGGCACTCACAAGCCGCTTCACAAGCCCAAAGTAGCTGCCTGGAATCGGCTCGGCAGGCCATAGCCAGATAATTAAATCCTTCATGGCTAGTTCGGCCGCCTTATGCAGTTCGATCGGCTATTTTAGTTGGTCGGCAAAAGGCACCGGATAATTCGGCACCAGATACTACGACCAGAAGAGCTCATCCGCAGTGTTCCCTTCTTCGACTCGGCAGGATTGGGCGGCATCCAATATGCTGTGGGGCAGTCCTGCAAATACCCCTGGAGAAATCCGAACTCAAAATTAGAAACATGATTTTCTCCTATACTTGCTTTACATGAAAAAAGCCTTACCCGCCGCAATCATCCTCACCTCTTGGATCTCCAGCAGGGCGCTTTGGGTTTCCCCCTGGGCATCGCATGTGGCTTGATGAGCACTGGCGAGTTTGGATTCTTTCTCTGTTAAACTCTGCTCCAAGGTCTCGCAATTTTTCATGGATTTTTGAACCTCCTGCTCAACTTCAATAACCCTGGCCTCATGCTTCTCATGAAGAGCCTACTCTACGGCTGCCTTTTCCTCGGCTTCGGCAATAGCCTTCCTCAGAACTCAACTTCGGTCATCGCCCCTGGCACAAATAAGGAAACATCTTTTATCATACTGAGAATTTATTTGCAATAAACGCGTACAAAGCTGGCGCATACCTTGTTTATCTTCCAACTGCCTTTTCAACCGACCAAGTTCTTCTTCGGCCCGCTCCAGACTTTGATTCAGTCCGGAGACCTCCATGGCATGAGAGGTAGCAGCCGCCACGGACGCCTGCTTATAAAAGAAGAGAGATAAATGTCATTAAATGAGTCTTCCTAGCGAAAATAAAATTGATCCTCTCTCCGGTCCTTCCTTGCACTAAAAAGTGTATTAGGGGCTACTATCCATACTCTGACACTCTCCGAAACCTAATAAAACATACCTCAAAGCCTTTCATAAGGCTGATACAGGCTTCATTCAGTCCACTCTCAGTAGACTGAATCTCCTTAATCACCGCACCCATCAGGGCATGGTGCTCGTCGATGATGGAGGTGCTCTTCAGCGCCGCCAACAAAACATCCAGCACCTCTGGTTGGACAGAGATTGCCGGTGGAACAGGCACGCCCCCTCTAGCTGAGGGAGGCCGCCTGCTTGATTCTGGAGCCGTATTGGTCTCTGGAATTGCGTCCGGCTAGAAGCTGAATTCAAGATGGCTCCCGCCTTCGACACCCATGTCCCCGTCCCCAGAAGTTTAACCTCCAGGCGCCATTTTCACGATCCCTACCCCCCTTCTTGGCCTGGGTCTTTCTGGGACGAAGCCTCGTTATTATTCACATATTTGGGGGAAGGGGACTTCGGGGGCGTCCTGCTCTTCATAGCATCCGAACTCAGCAAATCCTCTGAAGAGGATCGTTCGGTGCGGAACCTCGCTGGACTACAACAAATATATAGCTCAGGTTAAAATATTATGCCATGATGAGTCTGGACGCATAAACATGTTCGAACTTTACACTCACGAGTTCACCCGGGGCTGGGCCCTGGGATCCCATGCAGGGCTGCTATCGGCGGTCACCGTAGACTCTTCTGGAAGAGGAGCTTCCCCCTTTTAGGCGACTCAGCCTCCAAGTGTATGGAGGCCGCCCTCTTCTTTCTTCCCCCCGCCGGGGATTCGCCTTCCTCCTCCTCCTCGTCCTCTTCGGAGGCAGAACAGACGTTGGAGCCTTCAGGTATTGTGCCCGACGTGCCGCGGTGACGAAGGCCGCCCCGAGTCTTTTTGGCCTCCTTCTCGGTCTTCTTCTTCTTCGACGCCTCGTACGGCGCCGGGGCCAGCATCTTTGCCAGAAGTGGGTCGGCCGGTTCTTCGGGCAACGGGGCTGGACAGTGGATGCGCCCCGCCTTATTGGTCCAACCCTAGGGGAGTTTAGGAAAACACATTAAGTATTTCCCTTGGGTCATGTGGATAAAACGCGTAAAAACTTACCGAGCTTGCAGGGTGGGACAGTGGATACCCGCGGTCCTCGGCCGAGTCCGACCATGATTTACTGAACTTGAAAAGCACCTTCCAGATGTCTTCGTGCGAATAGCCATAGAGCTTTCGCAAGGTCTGATGCTTGGCCGGATCAAATTCCCATAGATTGCAAGTCCGGTGCTGACAAGGCAGGATCCGGCGAACTAACATCACCTGGACTACATTGACAAGTTCGATGTTCTTGTCTTCCATATCTTTAACTCGCGTCTGGGGTATAGACAGTTCGTCGGACGAAGACCAGTTCAGGACCTTCTTGGGCCAGGACGTAAGCCTTAGAGGGGCTCCAGATCGGAACTCTGGAGCAGCGGCCCATTCCGTGCTGCGCGGCTCAGTGATGTAAAACCACTACTGTTGCCACTCTTTGACAGAATCATTGAAAGCACATTTTGGCCATGTGACGTTGGGCATCTTGCTCACCATAGCGCCTCCGCACTCGGCGTGCTCGCCGTTCACCACCTTAGGCTTGACAATAAAGATCTTCAGCCACATGCCGAAGTGTGGCGAGATGTAGAGAAAGGCCTCCCATACAACAATAATGTCAAAATGTTGAGGAAGGAATTGGGGGATAGATCATGAAAATCAATCCCGTAGTAATACATGATGCCGCGAACAAATGGGTGGAGGGGAAACCCTAGCCTGCGGACAAAATGAGGGAGGAATACAACCCTCTCTTGGGGTTCCGGCGTGGGAACGATTTGTCCCGCCGTTGGGAGACAATGGCCGATTTTTTGGCCAGATACCCGGCCTCCCGAAGCTTTTTGATATGCTTCTCCTGGACGGTAGAGGCCATCCACTTGCCTCCTGCTCCGGATCCAGACGTTTTCGGAAGGCCTTTGTGGGCGGAGAAGACGAACGCTCGGGCGCTGGGGCTCGGGCGAGGGGGAATTGATCGGGAAGGAGAAAACGTGGATGCGAAAGCGAGTCCTTATCCCCTTATAAAGGCAGCAGGGATTCTGCGCCTCCCCACCTGCCTGGTAAACTTGCTTACTCCCCAAGCGCCACAATTGATGGCACGGTTGGGTTACCCACACCCGTATTGATGAGAATCCCGTGATAAGGGGACACGATCTCTTCTTCGACAAGACGTGCCAAGAAAACCGCCTCGCAATATGCGTAGTAGCTTGTTGAGAAAAACGGTTCGCATAATGACCAGGCCATGGCGTGATGTCACTTTATGAAAATTTGTCAGCAGATTAGATTTGTGGAAATATTATACTCTCTATGGTGGTATGTGGAATTTGTTTTGCAGAGACGGACACGATCATCGTGTTCAAGATCTTCTATGGAGTATTCAGAAAAAGAACCCGCCTTGCAATGCCGAAGACAATCTGCGTGCCGGACTCATTGTCATTGAATCCTGGTTCAGGGGCTACTGAGGGAGTCCTGGATTAGGGGGTCCTCGGACAGCCGGACTATATACTTTGGCCGGACTGTTGGACTATGAAGATACAAGATTGAAGACTTCGTCCCATGTCCGGGTGGGACTCTCCTTTGCATGGAAGGCAAGCTTGGCAATTTGGATATGTAGATATCCTCCCTTGTAACCGACTCTGTGTAACCCTAGCCCCCTCCGATGTCTATATAAACCGGAGGGTTTGGTCCGTAGGACAAGAACAATCATAATCATAGGCTAGCTTCTAGGGTTTAGCCTCTACGATCTCGTGGTAGATAAACTCTTGTAATACTCATATCATCAAGATCAATCAAGCAGGGCCTGAACCTGGGTAAACATTGTGTCCCCTGCCTCCTGTTACCATCCACCTTATACGCATAGTTCGGGACCCCCTACCCGAGATCCGCCGGTTTTGACACTGACAATCATCTTATGTTAACATCACTCTATGTCTATGGATATCCTTGTTTGTTCCTTGTGGGACTAACCCGTGTAGGTATTGAAAGTGCAACTCACTACAATGGATTGCTTCAAATGATATACATCAACATTGAGCATCTACATCTTCAACAACTACATGAAGTCATCATCGACAAAACCCAAGGTTAGTTCATCCCTCTTAGGGGGGATATCACATCTAGGTTGAGATTTACTCTAATCAATTGAGCTAAAGCAACTCTAATGGTGTGAATACAACAATGCCTTATGTAAAAGTGGCAACCCCACTTATGCTTAAATGATGAGTATAACCTACGATCAAATTTTCTCATTTGACTCCTCAGTCAATATACTCATATATAGATGGCCTAGTCATCGCCAATTGCTTGATAGATGCTAGAGTGTTTGTGCATGCTTTGCCACATATTTCATTTGCCATTCTATTGTGAGAGCATGTTGGTTGCATATTTTACTCATTCGAGGACATCCACTTGTTGTTTTGATTGTTTGGCGTTTTTTTCTTTTTTCAAGTGGATGGACAAGAATGCCTAAGAACCCCCTCTATCTATCTATGTTTTTCTCATCTCAAACTCTATTCATGCTACATCACAAAGTTTGATCAAGTCAGAGTCGAACCACTTTGTGTGAGGAACACTCGGAGTCCCCGATTCGTCATAGACTTAAACTTCCAAAACCTTTTTGTGCATTTCGGTATGACCGAGTCATCCACTTCGGTCACACCGAGTTCACTAAGTTGATCTACGTTTTCCATCTCGGTGCAACCGATTTGATCTTTTTGATCACACCGAGTTGCAGTAATCTGTCGCGATTCTGCATCTCGGTGCCACCGAGTCGTTCCACTTGGTCAAACCGACAGGGTCAGGATATATATACCCACGGGTGAGATTTTTGAAATTTCTAAACTCCTCAGCCCGCGCGTGTGTCCTGCTTTGCCTCCTCAGGTCTCCGGATCATCTCCTCGCCGCCATCGACCTCCCGCCGCTCGTTTCTGCTACCTATTGAGCACTACGTTGGTTTTCCCTTGAAGAGGAAAGGGTGATGTAGCAAAGTAGCGTAAGTATTTCCCTCAGTTTTTGAGAACCAAGGTATCAATCCAGCAGGAGACTACACACAAGTCACCTAGTACCTGCACAAACAAAAAAGAACCTCGCAACCAACAAGATAAAGGGGTTGTCAATCCCTTCATGATCACTTACGAAAGTTATATCTGATAGAGATAATAAGATAAATATTTTTGGTATTTTTATGATATAGATTGGAAGATAAAGATTGCAAAACAAACGGTAATAGAAATAGCAAGTTGATATGAAAATAATATGATGGAAGATAGACCCGGGCCATAGGATTACTAGTGGCTTCTCTCAAGATAGCATAAGTATTACGGTGGGTAAACAAATTACTGTCGAGCAATTGATAGAAAAGTGCATAATTATGAGAATATTTAGGCATGATCATGTATATAGGCATCACGTCTGTGACAAGTAGACCGAAACGATTCTGCATCTACTACTATTACTCCACACATTGACCGCTATCCAGCATGCATCTAGAGTATTAAGTTCATAAGAACAGAGTAACATATTAGGCAAGATGACATGATGTAGAGGGATAAGCTCAAGCAATATGATATAAACCCCATCCTTTTTATCCTTGATGGCAACAATACAATACGTGCCTTGCTGCCCCTGCTGTCACTGGGAAAGGACACCGCAAGATTGAACCCAAAGCTAAGCACTTCTCCCATCGCAAGAAAGATCAATCTAGTAAGCCAAACCAAACTGATAATTCGAAGAGACTTGCAAAGATAACAAATCATACATAATAGATTTCAGAGAATAATCAAATATTGTTCATAGATAATCTTGATCATAAACCCACAATTCATCGGATCTCGACAAACACACCACAAAAAGAATTACATCGAATAGATCTCCAAGAGAATCCAGGAGAACTATGTATGGAGATGCAAAGAGAGAGAAGAAGCCATCTAGCTAATAACTATGGACCCAAAGTTTTGTGGTAAACTACTCACAAATCATCGGAGAGGCTATGGTGTTGATGTAGAAGCCCTCCATGATCAATTCCCCCTGCGTCGGAGCTCCGGAAAAGGCCCCAAGATGGGATCTCTTGGGTACAGAAGATTGCGGCGTTGGAAATAGGGTTTCGTGGTGCTCCTGGATGTTTTTGGGGTATATGGGTATATATAGGAGGAATAAGAACGTCGGTGGAGTTGCGAGGGGCCCACGAGGGTGGGGGGCGCGCCCCTGCCTCGTGGCCTCCTTGCTTCTTTCCTGACGGCCACTCCAAGTCTCCTGGATCACGTTTGTTCCAAAAATAACTCTCCAGAAGGTTTCATTTTGTTTGGATTACGTTTGATATTCCTTTTCTGTGAAACACTGAAATAGGCAAAAGAAACAACAATTTGCACTAGGCCTTTGATTAGTATGTTAGTCCCAAAAATAATATAAAAAGGAAAATTAAAGCCCATTAAACATCCAAAACATATAATATAATAGCATGGAACAATAAAAAATAATAGATACGTTGGAGACGTATCAAGCATCCCCAAGCTTACTTCCTGCTCGTCCTTGAGTTGGTAAATGATAAAAACAGAATTTCTGATGTGGAATGCCACCTAGCATAATTCTCAATGTAATTTTATTTATTGTGGCATGAATGTTCAGATCCGAAAGATTCAAGACAAAAGTTTAATATTGACATAAAAACAATAATACTTCAAGCATACTAATAAAGCAATCATGTCTTCTCAAAATAACATCGCCAGAGGAAGTTATCCCTACAAAATCATATAGTCTGGCTATGCTCTATCTTCACCACATAAAGTATTTAAATCATGCACAACCCCGATGACAAGCCAAGCAATTGTTTCATACTTTTGATGTTCTCAAACTTTTTCAATCTTCACGCAATATATGAGCATGAGCCATGGACATAGCACCATAGGTGGAATAGAACGGTGGTTGTGGAGAAGACAAAAAGGAGAAGATAGTCTCACATCAACTTGGCGTATCAATGGGTTATGGAGATGCCCATCAATAGATATCAATGTGAGTGAGTAGGGATTGCCATGTAACGGATGCACTAGAGCTATAAGTGTATGAAAGCTCAACAAAACAACTAAGTGGGTATGCAATCAACTTGCTTGCTCACGATGACCTAAGGCATTTTGAGGAAGCCCATCATTGGAATATACAAGCCAAGTTCTATATTGTAAAATTCCCACTAGTATATGAAAGTCACAACATAGGAGACTCTCTATCATGAAGATCATTGTGCTACTTTGAAGCACAAGTGTGGTAAAAGGATAGTAACATTGTCCCTTCTCTCTTTTTATCTCATTTTTTTGTTTTTTGGGCCTTCCCTCTTTTTTATGGCCTCTTTTTTTCTCTTTTTTATTTTTCGTCCGGAGTCTCATCCCGACTTGTGGGGCAATCATAGTCTCCATCATCCTTTTCTCACTGGGACAATGCTCTAATAATGATGATCATCATACTTTTATTTACTTACAACTCAAGAATTACAACTCGATACTTGGAACAAAATATGACTCTATATGAATGCCTCCGGCGGTGTACCGGGATGTGCAATGACTCATGAGTGACATGTATGAAAGAGTGACATGTATGAAAGAATTATGAACGGTGGCTTTGTGATATGTCTCCAACGTGTCTACTTTTCCAAACACTTTTGCCCTTGTTTTGGACTCTAACTTGCATGATTTGAATGGAACTAACCCGGACTGACGTTGTTTTCAGCAGAATTACCATGGTGTTATTTATGTGCAGGAACAAACGTTCTCGGAATGACCTGAAACTTCACATAGCAACTTTTCAGAAAATATGAAAAATACCTGCAAAAGATGAAGGCCAGGGGGCCCACTACCTGTCCACGTGGGCCCCCTGTTGCCTCTCCGACTCCAACTCCATATATTGTGTTTCGGGGAGCAAAAAATCAGAGAGAAGAAATCATCACGTTTTACGATACGGAGCCGCCGCCAAGCCCTAAAACCTCTCGGGAGGGCTGAACTAGAGTCCGTTCGGGGCTCCGGAGAGGGGAATCCGTCGCCATCGTCATCATCAACCATCCTCCATCACCAATTTCATGATGCTCACTGCCGTGCATGAGTAATTCCATCGTAGGCTTGCTGGACGGTGATGGGTTGGATGGGATCTATCATGTAATCCAGTTAGTTTTGTTAGGGTTTGATCCCTAGTGTCCACTATGTTCCGAGATTGATGTTGCTATGACTTTGCTATGCTTAATGCTTGTCAGTAGGGCCCGAGTGCCATGATTTCAGATCTGGACCTATTATGTTTTCATCAATATATGAGTGTTCTTGATCCTATCTTGCAAGTCTATAGTCACCTATTATGTGTTATGATCCGTTAACCCCGAAGTGACAATAATCGGGATACTTACCGGTGATGACCGTAGTTTCAGGAGTTCATGTATTCACTATGTGTTAATGCTTTGTTCCGGTACTCTATTAAAAGGATGCCTTAATATCCCTTAGTTTCCGTAAGGACCCCGCTGCCATGGGAGGGTAGGATAAAAGATGTCATGCAAGTTCTTTTCCATAAGCACGTATGACTATATTCGGAATACATGCCTACGTTATATTGACGAACTGGAGCTAGTTCTGTGTCATCCTAGGTTATGACTATTACATGATGAACTGCATCCGGCATAATTCTCCATCACCGATCCATTGCCTACGAGCTTTCCAGATATTGTTCTTCGCTTATTTACTTTCCCATTGCTATTGCTATCATCAGTACAAAATACCAAAAACATTACTTTTACTACTGTTACCTTTTGCTACCGTTATCACTTCTATCATATTACTTTGCTACTAAATACTTTGCTGCAGATACTAAGTTTCCAGGTGTGGTTGAATTGACAACTCAGCTGCTAATACTTGAGAATATTCTTTGGCTCCCCTTGTGTCGAATCAATAAATTTGGGTTGAATACTTTACCCTTGGAAACTGTTCTGATCCCCTATACTCGTGGGTTATCAAGAATATTTTCTGGCGCCGTTGCCGGGGAGCATAGCTCTATTCGTTGAGTCACTTGGGATATATATCTGCTTATCATTATGAAGAACTTGAGAGATCCAAAAACCAAGATCTATCCCTCAACTACGAGGGGAGGTAAGGAACTGCCATCTAGCTCTGCACTTGATTCACCTTCTGTTTTGAGTAAGCTTGTGACACCTACACCTGCTTCTGCTATTCGTTCTGATATGTCGCATGTTATTGATGATGCCACTTCTGCTATGCATGATACTTATGATGAAACTACCTCTATGCCTGATACTACTATGCCACTTAGTGAGTTTCTTGATGAACAACTTGCTAGGGCTAGAGAAATTGAAAATATTGAATCTGATGATACTGATGAAAGTGATGATGAACAATCACTTGTTATTCCTAAGGGTTATGTTTTTGATCAAGAAGCTTTTTTATCTATTTTAGCTTGCAAAAATAGAAATGAACTCAAAAGGTTATTAGCTAAATGGAGTAAGCAATCTCTAAATGCTAGAATGAAACCTGACCCTGCTTTTGATACTTCACCTAACTTTGTTACTGATAAGGATTATGAATACTCTGTTGATCCTGATATAATTACTTTGGTTGAATCTGATCCTTTTCATGGTTATGAATCTGAAACTGTTGTGGCACATCGTACTAAATTGAATAATATAGCTACCCTGCTTACTAAAGATGAGAGAACTCACTAGTTTTATATTCTTAAAATATTTTCGTTCTCATTAAAGGGTGATGCTAAGATATGGTTTAATTCTCTTGATCCTGGTTGTGTGCGTAGTCCCCAGGATATGATTTATTACTTCTCTGCTAAATATTTCCCTGCTCATAAGAAGCAAGCTGCTTTAAGGGATATATATAATTTTGTGCAAATTGAAGAAGAGAGTCTCCCACAAGCTTGGGGGAGGCTTCTCCAATTACTTACTACTTTGCCTGATCATCCCCTTAAGGAAAATGAAATACTTGATATCTTTTATAATGGACTAACCGATGCCTCTAGAGATTACCTGGATAGTTGTGTTGGTTCTGTTTTGAGGGAAAGAACACCGGATGAAGCTGAAATTCTATTGAATAATATGTTGACAAATGAAAATAATTGGACACCTCCGGAGCCAATTCCTGAGCCTATTCCTAAACCAACTCCGAAGAAGAGGGGTATTCTATTTCTCAGTCCTGAAGATATGCAAGAGGCAAAGAAATCTATGAAAGAAAAAGGTATTAAAGCTGAAGATGTTAAGAATTTACCTCATATTGAAGAAATACATGGTCTTAATTTACCGCCTGTTGAAGAAACATATAATCTTAATCCATTACCTATTGAAGAAACTCATGGTCTTGATAACCCAACACAGGTAGTAAAGGTAAATTCTCTCTATAGATATGATAAAGCTGAAATCCCATTTACTAAATTTGCTAGCCCATGCTTATATGAGTTTGATAAATTTATGGCTAAGCAAGAAGACTTTAATGCTTATTTTGGTAGACAATTGAAATACAATTCAAATATGCTTTTACACTTGGGTGATTATATGGCTGATGTTAAAGGTGAACGTAAACTTCTTAGTAAACATGCTTCTATGGTTACCACTCAAGTAGACCAAGTACTTAAAGCTCAAAATGATTTGCTCAATGAATTGAATAGTAAAGATAATGACAATGCTGTTAGAGTGGCTACTAGAACTGGTAAAATGACTCAGGAACCTTTGTATCCTGAAGGCCACCCGAAGAGAATTGAGCAAGATTCTCACAGAAATAATATAGATGTACCTAGTTCTTCTAAAAAGAAGAAAAAGAAAAATGATAAGACTTTGCATGCTTCTAGTGATCCTATTGTTGAAACACCTGAGAATCCAAATGATATTTCTATTTCTGATGCTGAAACTCAATATGCTAATGAACCTGAAACTAGTGATAATGTTAATGATAATGTTCATAATGATGCTCAACCTAGTAATGATAATGACATAGAAATTGAACCTGCTGTTGATCTTGATAACCCACAATCAAAGAATCAACGTTATGATAAGAAAGATTTTGTTGCTAGGAAACATGGTAAAGAAAGAGAACCATGGGTTCAGAAACCCATGCCCTTTCCTCCAAAACCATCCAAGAAAAAGGATGATGAGGATTTTGAGCGCTTTGCTGAAATGATTAGACCTATCTTTTTGCGTATGTGATTAACTGATATGCTCAAAACAAATCCTTATGCTAAGTACATGAAATATACTGCTACAAATAAAAGAAAGATGCCGAAAGCTGAAATTTCCACCATGCTTGCTAATTATACCTTTAAGGGTGGAATACCAAAGAAACTTGGAGATCCCGGTGTACCAACTATACCATGCTCCATTAAAAGAAACTATGTTAAAACTGCTTTATGTGATCTTGGAGCCGGTGCTAGTGTTATGTCTCTCTTTATATCGTAGACTTGATTTGAATAAGTTGACACCTACTGAAATATCGTTGCAAATGGCTGATAAATCAACTACTATACCTGTCGGTATTTGTGAGGATGTGCCTGTTGTAGTTGCAAACATTACTATTTTAACGGACTTTGTTATTCTTGATATTCCCGAGGACAATAATATGTCTATTATTCTTGGAAGACCCTTTTTGAATACTCTAGGGGCTGTTATTGATTGCACTAAAGGCAATGTCACTTTTCATGTTAATGGTAATGAGCATACGGTACACTTTCCGAGGAAACAACCTCAAGTTCATAGTATCAACTATATTGGAATAATGTCATCGATTATATTTGGAGGTTTTGAATTTCCTCTTCCTACTGTCAAGAAGAAATATGATATTCTTATTATTGGGGATGTGCATATCCCCATTGATGTAACATAGTGTTATTCGAAATTTCTTCGGTCCCATGTTATTCGGAATGAGTTCGTTAACAAGACTTGATCAACCTTGTTAGTGGATTCCTTTTGATGATCATGAGATGGATGAAACTAGAAGGCACAACCTTCTGTACCCCACTTTTACTTTCTGTTATTTATATTAAATAAAATAAAAATAAATATTTTTCTGTCTGTTATCTGATTATTCGTGCAATATAAAAATACCTCGAAAATAAAAGTTCTCCAAATGCCCTGAAATTTAAATATGATTTTTCCAGAATATTTGAGAATATTTGGCACAAAGAACACAGCAGGGGGCCAACCACTTGCCCACGAGGGTGGAGGGCGCGCCCTACCCCCCTGGGCGCGCCCCCTACCTCGTGGGCCCACGGTGGCCCTCCTCCACTTATCCTTTTACCTATACACTCCTTCTTCCTCCCCCAAACAGGAATATCCAGCTCAAGCACGAGTTATAGCTTGCTTTGCTGCCATTTTCGATCTCCTTGCTCAAAGCACCTCTCATAAAACTGCTTGGGGAGATTGTTCCTTGGTCTGTGACTCCTCCATTGGTCCAATTAGTTTTTGTTCTAGTGCTTTATTCATTGCAAACTTTTGCTGCTTAGGTGACCCTGTTCTTGAGCTTGCATGTGAAATTTACATGGTTCAAAGTAGTTTTGTTGCATGATATAGGCCCTAGGCACTTGTAGAAGTAGTTGCTATCAATATTATTGAGTTTGGTTTACTATTATTTCGAAGTTACTAAAAATTTTCAGAATTTTTTAGAGGAAGAAATATGCTTAGGAAAATGTTCCAAGGTGGTTCCTCAAGGAAGCAAGGACCCATGCTTGCAATGTGCGTGATGCTGATGATGAGCCACCAAGAGACGCTCCAGTGCGTCCTTGTGAGTGGCCTTCTAAAAACTTTATGGATCGCGCGGGAATTAAGGAAGAATTCAACGCATATTTGCGTAACGCTGATCTTGTGAGCTTCGAGGAAGAGAAGTGCAGCCAGTATCACAATCTCACTAGTTCCTTTGTGAGGAGGTTTGAATTTTCATCTTCACGTAATTCTCCAACTGTCCTGTTTGATCTTTATGATAATTCTTACACCATGGACTTAGAGGATTTTACCAGTGCATGCAAACTTCCACAATGGGGTAGTATAAGGGATCCTCGCAAATCTGAATTTAGAGATTTTCTTGCTAGCATAACTGTGGGAGAATCTAGAGATATTACACAAGTTACCATAGGGAGCATTCACTTTCCTACTATACATTATTTTGCTCTCTTTATAGGTAGATGCATTAATGGTAAAGATGAGGCATGTCACATGTGTGTCCCTGACCTCAGTATTCTTCGGAGTGCTGTGTTAGGAGACAAATCTTATAATTTGGGAGCCATTGTTGCACGTAGGTTGCATCTTAATAGATTCAATGGAGATTTCTTTGGTGGAATTTATGCAACCCGCATAGCTAATTTTCTGGGTGTAGCCATACGCGAAGATGATGTTGAATTACCTCCTGCTTATCTAGATTTTAATGCTATGGTTCACCACCAGTTTGTCGAGAGGAACGAATCACCTCTCCAGTATAGACTAATCTTTGACAGACGCCGTGCTGTCCGTATTACTCTCCCTGCTCCTGCCTTCTTTGATTATCAGGCAAGAGGAAGATATACTATGACCAGAGAGGAGGCAAATGAGTATGATAGGAGAGAGGAGGCCGCTCGTCGCCACGCTGCAACTCAGCAGGCGATAGCCGCTGCATCACAGTACGACCCCAGCTACTATTATGGATATCCGCCAGGCCAGCCGTGGCCATAGGCAAACTTAGGCCAAAAGCCTAAGCTTGGGGGAGTACGTATTTCCCACCGACATTACATTTATGTTCACATACTCATTGCTAGATGTCGGTGCTCATACTTTTTCATTGTATCATCCATGCTACTTTATTTTCCTTTTTATGCTTTCTTCTTATGTGTTTAATAAACCTTAAGAAAAAACCAAAAAATTAGTTGTAGCTTTTAGTTAGTTTAATTTCCATGCTTGTAGTAGTAATTAAAAAGAAAACCCAAACAGATTTCCTGTTCTTCTTTTGCTTGTTGGGAGCTTTCCCGTGTAAATAGTTTTATTTCTTTTCTTTTCTTTGGGGGTTGATAGGAGAAGACCATGATTAAAATTGTTGAAGTGGCTCTTATATGCATTATTGTTTATCTGACAAAAGAGCCCATATTGCCTTGTCTTCTCCTGTTTATTGAATGCCTGCAGATTCCAGCTTAGTCCAATGCACGTGCACTATTATTATTATTATTGACATCATTCAGTTGTGCAAGTGAAAGGTAATTATGATGATATATGATGGACTGACTGAGATGAGAAAAGCTGGCATGAAATCGACCTCTTTTGTTTTTGTAAATATGATTAGTTCATCGTTCCTGATTCAGCCTATTATGAATAAACATGTTTGCAATGACAATTAGAGATCATAGTTTCTTGTGCCATGCTTGACTAGCTATGAGTTATAATGGATTACCTTGCATGCCAACATGCTATTAAAATGGTTATGATGTGGTATGATAGGTTGGTATCCTCCTATGAATGATGTAAGTGACTTGACTTGGTGCATGTTCACGCATGTAGTTGAAACAAAATCAACATAGCCTTCATGATATGTATGTTCATGGTGGATTATATCCTACTCATGCTTGCATTCGGTGTTGATTAATTTTAATGCATGTTCATGAGTGTTGTCGCTCTCTAGCTGGTCGCTTCCCAGTCTTTTGCTAGCCTTCACCTGTACTAAGCAGGAATACTGCTTGTGCATCCAATCCCTTAAACCCCAAAGTTATTCCACATGAGTCCACTATACCTACCTATATACGGTATCTACCTGCCGTTCCAAGTAAATTTGTATGTGCTAAACTCTAAACCTTCAAATAAATATCCTGTTTTGTATGCTCGAATAGCTCATGTATCAACTAGGGATGTCCGTATCTTCCATGTTAGGCGGGTTATTCTCAAGAGGAGTGGACTCTGCTTCCCACTCACGAGAAAGTGGCTGGTCACCGGGATGCCCAGTCCCATGCTTTATGCAAATCAAATCAAAATAATTGCAAACAAAACTCCCCCTGAGACTCTTGTTAGTTGGAGGCACTCGTTGTTTCGAGCAAGCCATGGATTGATGCTTGTTGGTGGAAGGGGGGGTATAAACTTTACCATTCTGTTTGGGAACCGCCTATTATCTATGTAGCATGGAAGATATCGCCATCTCTCGGTTGTTATGTTGACAATGAAAGTATACCGCTCAAAATATTATTCACCTCTGTTTCAAAACCGAGCTCTGGCACCTCTACAAATCCCTGCTTCCCTCTGCGAAGGGCCTATCTATTTACTTTTATGCCGAGTCATCATCCTCTTATTAAAAAGCACCAGTTAGAGAGCACCGCTGTCATTTGCATTCATTACTGTTAGTTTACATTGATTATGACTTGACTGGATCTCTTTTACCAGGAATTACAATGTCTAGTCTGTCCTTGGTCTTTAAAGGTGCTCTGCATTTATGTTTTGCGGTCTCAGAAAGGGATAGCGAGATACCACCTTGTTATATCATATTATGATTGTTTTGAGAAAGTGTTGTCATCCGAGATTTATTATTATGGCTCGCTAATTGATTATTCTATTGATATGAGTAAACTTGAGATCTACGCATTATAGTAAATGTGGTTAGTTATAATCTTTGCTGAAAACTTGAATGCTGGCTTTACATATTTACAACAATAAGAGCAAACAGAGTTTGCAAAAGTTTTTCTTTATCACTTTCAGTTTGTCAACTAAATTGCTTGAGGACAAGCAAAGGTTTAACCTCGGGGGAGTTGATACGTCTCCAACATATCTACTTTTCCAAACACTTTTGCCCTTGTTTTGGACTCTAACTTGCATGATTTGAATGGAACTAACCTGGACTGGCGCTGTTTTCAGCAGAATAACCATGGTGTTATTTATGTGCAGGAACAAACGTTCTCAGAATGACCTGAAACTTCACATAGCAACTTTTCATAAAATATGAAAAATACCTGCAAAAGATGAAGGCCAGGGGGCCCACCAAATGTCCATGAGGGTGGGGGCGCGCCTGCCCCCCTAGGGCACGCCCCCTACCTCGTGGGCCCCCTGTTGCCTCTCCGACTCCGACTCCAACTCCATATATTGTGTTTCGGGGAGAAAAAAATCAGAGAGAAGAAATCATCGTGTTTTACGATACGGAGCCGCCGCCAAGCCCTAAAACCTCTCGGGGGGCTGATCTAGAGTCCGTTCGGGGCTCCGGAGAGGGGAATCCGTCGCCATCGTCATCATCAACCATCCTCCATCACCAATTTCATGATGCTCACCGCCATGCGTTAGTAATTCCATCGTAGCCTTGCTGGACGGTGATGGGTTGGATGGGATCTATCATGTAATTGAGTTAGTTTTGTTAGGGTTTGATCCCTTGTGTCCACTATGTTCTGAGATTGATGTTTCTATGACTTTGCTATGCTTAATGCTTGTCACTCGGGCCCGAGTGCCATGATTTCAGATCTGAACCTATTATGTTTTCATCAATATATGAGTGTTCTTGATCCTATCTTGCAAGTCTATAGTCAGCTATTATATGTTATGATCTGTTAACCCCGAAGTGACAATAATCGGGATACTTACCTGTGATGACCGTAGTTTGAGGAGTTCATGTATTCACTATGTGTTAATGCTTTGTTCTGGTACTCTATTAAAAGGAGGCCTTAATATCACTTAGTTTCCATAAGGACCCCGCTGCCACGGGAGGGTAGGACAAAAGGTGTCATGCAAGTTCTTTTCCATAAGCATGTATGACTATATTCAGAATACATGCCTACGTTATATTGACTAACTGGAGCTAGTTCTGTGTCACCCTAAGTTATGACTGTTACATGATGAACCGCATCCGGCATAATTCTCCATCACCGATCCATTGGCTACGAGCTTTCCATATATTGTTCTTCGCTTATTTACTTTCCCGTTGCCATTGCTATCATCACTACAAAATACCAAAAACATTACTTTTACTACTATTACCTTTTGCTACCATTACCACTACTATCATACTACTTTGCTACTAAATACTTTGCTGCAGATACTAAGTTTCCAGGTGTGGTTGAATTGACAACTCAGCTGCTAATACTTGAGAATAATCTTTGGCTCCCCTTGTGTCGAATCAATAAATTTTGGTTGAATACTTTACCCTCGAAAACTATTGCGATCCCCTATACTTGTGGGTTATCACTTTGCCACAAATACGATGTCAACTACATGATCATGCAAAGCAATATGACAATGATGAAGCGTGTCATAATAAACAGAATGGTGGTAAGTTGCATGGCAATATATCTCGGAATGGCTATGGAAATGCCATAACAGGTAGGTATGGTGGGTGTTTTGAGGAAGGTATATGGTGGGTTTATGGTACCGGTGAAAGTTGTGCGGTACTAGAGAGGCTAGCAATGGTGGAAGGGTGAGAGTGTGTATAATCCATGGACTCAACTTTAGTCATAAAGAACTCACATAATTATTGCAAAAATATATTAGTTACCAAAACAAAGTACTACGCTCATGCTCCTAGGGGGATAGATTGGTAGGAAATGACCATCGCTCGTCCCTGACCGCCACTCATAAGGAAGACAATCAATAAATAAATCATGCACCGACTTCATCACATAACGGTTCACCATACGTGCATGCTACGAGAATCACAAACTTTAACACAAGTATTTCTCTAATTCAAAACTACTCAACTAGCATGACTCTAATATTAAGATCTTCATATCTCAAAACAATCATCAATTATCAAACTTCTCATAGTATTCAATGCACTTTTTATGATAGTTTTTATTATACCCATCTTGGATGCCTATCATATTAGGACTAATTTTATAGCCAAGGAAAATTACCATGCTGTTATAAAGGACTCTAAAAATGATATATGTGAAGCATGATAGATCAATAATTTCTAAAAAATAAAACCACCACCGTGCTCTAAAAAGATATAAGTGAAGCACTAGAGCAAAATTGTCTAGCTCAAAAGATATAAGTGAAGCACATAGAGTATTCTAATAAATTCCGATTCATGTGTGTCTCTCCCAAAAGGTGTGTACAGCAAGGATGATTGTGGTAAACTAAAAATCAAAGACTCATATCATGTGGTGAATAAAAATATAGCATCAAGTAAAGTTACCGATGGACAAAGACGAAAGAGGGGATGCCTTCCGGGGCATCCACAAGCTTAGGCTTTTGGTTGTCCTTGAATTTTACCTTGGGGTGCCTTGGGTATCCCCAATCTTAGGCTCTTTCCACTCCTTGTTCCATAATCCATCAAATCTTTACCCAAAACATGAAAACTTCACAACACAAAACTGAACAAAAAATCTCATGAGCTCCGTTAGTATAAGAAAACAAACCACCACTTAAGGTACTGTAATGAACTCATTATTTGTTTATATTGGTGTTAAACCTACTGTATTCCAACTTGTCTATGGTTCATAGCCCCGATACTAGCCATAGATTCATCCAAATAAGCAAACAACACAACAAAAACAGAATCTGTCAAAAACAGAACAGTCTGTAGTAATCTGTAGGTTTAGAATACTTATGTAACCCCAAAAATTCTAAAATAACTTGGGGTACGTGATAAATTTGTCTATTAATCAGCTTCAAAAAGAATCAACCTAATCGCACTCTCCAGTAAAAAATGGAAGCAAATCTCGTGAGCGCTAAAGTTTCTGTTTTTTACACCAAGATCGCAAAAACTTCCCCCAAGTCTTCCCAAAGGTTCTACTTGACACAAACAATAATTAAAAGCATAAAACCACATCTAAACAGAAGATATATGAATTATTTATTGCTAAACAGAACCACAAAGCAAGAAACAAAAATAAAATTGGGTTGCCTCCCAACAAGGGCTATCGTTTAACGCCCCTAGCTAGGCATAAAAACATGAATAGATCTAGGTATTGTCATCTTTGGTATGCAATCCATAAGTGGTTCTCATAATAGATTCATAAGGTAATTTAATTTTCTTTCTAGGAAAGTGTTCCATGCCTTTCCTTAACGGGAATTGTAATATAATGTTTCCTTCTTTCATATCAATAATTGCACCAATCGTTCTAAGGAAAGCTCTACCAAGAATAATGGGACAAGTAGGATTGCAATCAATGTCAAGAACAATGAAATCTATGGGCACATAATTCCTATTTGCAACAATAATAACATCATTAATCCTTCCCATAGGTTTCTTAATAGTGGAATCTGTGAGGTGCAAATTTAAAGAACAATCATCAAATTCACGGAAACCTAACACATTACACAAAGTTTTTAGAATCATGGAACACTAGCACCCAAATCACATAAAGCGTAGCATGCATGGTCTTTAATCTTAATTTTAATAGTAGGTTCCCACTTGAGGGAGTCCTGGATTAGGGGGTCTCCGGACAGCCGGACTATCTCTATTGGTCGGACTGTTAGACTATGAAGATACAAGATTGAAGACTTCGTCTCGTGTCCGGATGGGACTCTACTTGGCGTGGAAGGCAAGCTAGGCAATACGGATATGGATATCTCCTCCTTTGTAACCGACCTTGTGTAACCCTAACCCTCTCCGGTGTCTATATAAACCAAAGGGTTTTAGTCCATAGGGCAACAACCACAACATACAATCATACCATAGGCTAGCTTCTAGGGTTTAGCCTCTCCGATCTCGTGGTAGATCTACTCTTGTACTACCCATATCATCAATATTAATCAAGCAGGACGTAGGGTTTCACCTCCATCAAGAGGGCCCGAATACCATAGGATAGCTTCTAGGGTTTAGCCTCTCCGATCTCGTGGTAGATCTACTCTTGTACTACCCATATCATCAATATTAATCAAGCAGGACGTAGGGTTTTACCTCCATCAAAAGGGCCCAAACCTGGGTAAAACATCGTGTCCCCTGCCTCCTGTTACCATCCGGCCTAGATGCACAGTTCGGGACCCCCTACCCGAGATCCGCCGGTTTTGACACCAACATTGGTGCTTTCATTGAGAGTTCCTCTGTGTCGTCGCCGTTAGGCTTGATGGCTCCTACTATCATCGATAGTGATGCGGTCCACGGTGAGACTTTTCTCCCCGGACAGATCTTCGTATTCGGCGGCTTTGCACTGCGGGCTAATTCGCTTCGCCATCTGGAGCAGATTGAAAGCTAC
Organism: Triticum aestivum; assembly: GCF_018294505.1. Taxonomy (NCBI): domain Eukaryota; kingdom Viridiplantae; phylum Streptophyta; class Magnoliopsida; order Poales; family Poaceae; genus Triticum; species Triticum aestivum. The sequence goes on along the minus strand of NC_057809.1, from coordinate 48,923,604 downwards.
GCCCCTAGCCATCAGGTCAGATTTGGAAGCTTAAACTACACAGCCGATATCCGTGGAGATTTGATCTTCGACGGATTCAAGCCTCTGCCTTGTGCGCCACGCGGTCACGATGAACATGACTTAGTTCTCCCATTGGACAGTGTTAAGGAGATCGCACCGGCAGCCGCTCCGGCCCTCAACTTAGAGCTAGTCGGGCCTTCCGCGGACGGGTGGATGGACCCCGGCACGGAGGCCTTACCCTTAGAGGCGATCGAGCCGAACATCGACCTTGCCTTGCACGAGAGCCGTGTTGTTAAACTGCCGGATCCTTCTCCGGCCATGGACTCTGAACCGCCTGCGCCCGTTCCTATCGAATCTGATTGGGCGCCGATCATGGAGTTTACCTCCACGGATATTTTTCAGCACCCGCCCTTTGGCAACATACTGAACTCATTAAGGTCTCTCTCCTTGTCAGGAGAATCCTGGCCAAACTATGTCCGGCAAGATCGAGATGCGTACGACAAAGAAATTCGATGCCCACCCACCACCCACTTAATAGCCATTGTCGATGACTCAACCGACATGCTCGACTTCGACTCCGAAGACATCGCCGGTATGGACGACGATGCGGGAGGCGAAGAGGAACCACCGCCCACAGGGCGCTGGACGTCCACCTCATCATATGACATATACATGGTGGACACACCAAAACAAGACGACGATGAGGAACGAAAGGACGCAACGAAGGCTTGTTCCCACGAGAAGCAGTCAAAGCGGCGGCGTAAGCGCCGCCCCAAATCCCGCCTCGGCAGAAATAACGATCGCACAGACCCAGCGTTGGAGCAGGGCGAACCACTGCCGGGCCACGGCAATACGGAGAATCAAACCGAACAAACCAATTATGTCAAAGATAATAGTCCGGACGACATAACGCCGGACAGGCACCTGGAGCAGCAGAATGCCCGTCAAAGGCTTGTTGCCACCGCGAGGAGTCTGAAAAAGCAGAAGCAAAGGCTCAAGGCTGCGCAGGACACACTCCAAATCAGATGGAGTAAATTACTCAACACAGCAGCGAAGTATGGCGGCAATCGCCACACCAAGAGCTACCCAAAGCGGAAGTTGATACCTGAATTCGATGAGGAGGCCTTAGACCCCCACAACCAAAAATTAAAACAACCATCTGGCCGAATAGACGACCTCACGGCCAACGCAAAGCGGCAAGCAACGCCGCACATAAGCCAATACGCGGTCTACGGGAGGGCTCGCATCAAAAGGACAGCGAAACCAGATCCATCTATGGACCATGCAAGCGTGCTCCAGCATATGATGCAACACAACAAACATCCGAACAACGCGGTACACCCAGATATAGGGGTGCCGCACACCCCCTATGTTTCACCGATGAGGTGCTGGATCATGAATTTCCAGAGGGATTCAAACCCATAAACATAGAGGCATACGATGGAACAACAGACTCTGGGGTCTGGATCGAGGACTATATCCTCCATATCCACAAGGCTCGGGGAGACGATCTCCATGCCATTAAGTATTTACCCCTCAAACTCAAAGGGCCAGCTCGGCACTGGCTTAAGAGCCTCCCCGAAAGCTCCATTGGAAGTTGGGAAGAGATCGAAGATGCCTTTCGGGCAAATTTTTAAGGGACTTATGTCCGACCTCCGGACGCGGATGATTTGAGTCATATAACTCAACAGCCCGGAGAGTCAGCCCGAAAGCTTTGGAACAGGTTTCTTACTAAAAAGAACCAAATTGTCGACTGTCCGGACGCCGAAGCCTTGGCAGCTTTTAAGCATAGCGTCCGTGACGAATGGCTTGCCAGACACCTCGGCCAAGAAAAGCCGAGAACAATGGCAACATTAACAAGCCTCATGCCCCGCTTTTGCGCGGGTGAGGATAGCTGGCTAGCCAGATGCAGCACCAGCGACCCCAGTACATCCGAAGTTAGAGATGGAAACGGGAAATCACGGCGCAACAGCAATAACAAACGCCGGAATAAAGAAGACAACACGAAGAGCACGACAGTAAACGCCGGATTCAAAAGCTCTCGGCCAGGTCAGCAAAAGCCGCCCTCTAAAGGCGCCAGAGACGAACTGTCCAGCCTAAACAAAATTCTGGACCAAATATGTCAGATCCATAGCACCCCTGGTAAACCCGCTAATCATACCCACAGAGAATGTTGGGTCTTCAAGCAGTCCGGCAAGCTCAACGCCGTACACAAGGGGGAGGATACACCAAGCGAAGACGAGGATGAGCCTCTCAAGCAAGACACTGGGGAACAAAAGAAATTTCCACCAGAAGTCAAAACAGTAAACGTGTTACACGTGATCAAGGGGAGAAACAAAACGGCACTCCCAGAAAAATATGCCCAAGGGCCTATCACCGCGGAGTCCTGCCACTGGTCGTCTCAACCGATCACTTTCGACCATCGTGATTACTCAGCAAGTATCCGGCGTGCAGGATGGGCTGCCCTAGTATTAGACCCAATAATTGACGGATACCACTTCACATGAGTCCTGATGGACGGTGGCAGCAGTCTAAACCTGATATACCAGGATACAATCCGCGAAATGGGGATAGACCCAACGAAAATTTGCCATAGCAATACTACCTTTAAAGGAGTAACACCAGGCCCAGGGGCTCATTGCATGGGCCCCCTGCTACTAAAGGTTATATTCGGCTTCCCCGATAACTTCCGTAGTGAACATTTAACCTTCCACATCGCTCCTTCCAAAGTGGCTATCAAGCACTACTTGGACGCGAAGCTTTCACTCGCTTTAATGCAATACCGCACTACGCTTCCCTCACACTCAAGATGCCCGGCTCACGTGGCATCATTACAGTGAACGGAAGTATTAAGCGATCTTTGCGCGCCAAAGATAATGCAACTGCCTTGGCAGCGCACACTAAAAATGGCCTCACCAACTAAAGCATTTGATAGGTCGTCAAGACCACGGACGCGGTTAGACGAGTCCGACGCTGCTATATGTAATTTGTACCGGATTAATGGCCACACCCCTATTACAAATACAAGGTGCCCAACGCGTGTAGACAAGTGGCAATTTATACTCATTTCTTGTTATACATAGTTTCTTTAAAAACTATCTCTCTTCACGACAACTTTTTCACCTAAATTCCTCTCTTTTACAGATGACCATCGTGCTACACCCGTCCAGGATACGACACAATGGAGACACAGGCGCAGACGTGCAGCAGGGACCCATTCCAAGGATTCGTTTTAGATTAAGACCCTGCGTAAACCTTTTTTACTGTCTCTTGTTGATACACATCCACCGAATTCTCAGCACAATTGAGAAGGATGCTGACGTCTTGGCATGTGGCCACGTCAGAATAATGCATGTACCTGGACACAAGGGGCTTCTTCCAAAGGGCACTATTTAGGCCCGGTTTATACCATAAAGACCGAACACCTTAGGGAGTGTTCGGTGTCGCGAGTTTGGCCTTATATGCATCAGCTCCGAATCATTGTCTTTGGTCAAATGTTGGGTTTGCCCGGCTCCTGTGTTTTGGTGCCTTACGTTCCTCTTTATCGGCTAAGGCAGCACCAGGAGAACTACTGCGATTGTGCCCTGGTTCATCCGGACGAGCACCTCAGTAGAGAAAGCCGAAAATTGACTGTCATGATATGGCATGAGACTGGTCAACCACTCGATGACCTATCAGAATGTTAGGATTCCTCCGCCTTAATGAAGGGCCGTTTTCCGGCTAGGCATGTACGCACCCCGAGATCGGGAGAGTGCGGAGCCACTAGGGGCTATCTAGTAGCCCCACTGTCAAACTCCTATGGCTAAGTGAAAGTGTTAAAGCATTATAGTCTGGTTGCCTCGTTCGCTGCGCTATCACCTCCTTAATAGGACCAAGACGTTGGGTTAAGTGTGAACACGTGTTTTTTGCGAGCACCTCCGCATTATATGCGTGGGGGCTGAAGCCGACGACTGCAATCTTTCAGGTTATACACATGTGTACATAAACAGCCGCTCAGGAGGCATCATATTACTTTCGGGCAAAAGTATAAACACAGCCTTATCAAATTTCATAAAAACATTGTGTTTACAATGGGAATACATGTCACTCAAACATAATATTCTTCGAGCACTGGGCCTCTATCAAACGAGCACCCTCGAGAACCTCCTCAAAATAGTGATCGGCAGCCACTCGGCCTATGGCCAAACCCTGCGCCGCAACAGTGGTAGCGTCCATCTCCGCCCAGTATGCTTTAACATGGGCAAGGGCCATCCGCAAGCCTTCTATGCACGCCGACCTCTTCATCGCATTAATGTGCGTCACCGCACCAAGGAACCGCTACACTAAACTGAAATAGCTGTTCGGCTTTGGCTTTTCCGGCCATAGCTGATCCACGACAGACCTCATGGCGAGTCCGGACAACCTATTTAGTTCGGCCCATTCGGCTAGCTGATCAGTCAATGGAAGCGGAAACTCTGGAACATTGAATTGCGACCAGAACAGCTTGTCCACTTCACGATCTGTTTGACCTTGGAAGTATTTGGCCGCATCGGCAGCGCTCGCCGCCAAGTCCATATACACATCTGCTGAACTCCACAACCAATCTAGAGGGGCATACCATGGATCTCCGAACTTCCTACGTAGCATGAAGGGCTTCCCAGCCGCAATATCCCCGGCTTCCCATAGCTCCTCCTTCTTCGCTCTCATAGCAGAGCGGGTGTCTTTGTCCGCCATCGTGGCCTTCTCAAGGTCCGTTGCCTTCGCTCGGTTTTCTTTTTCTAGGAGCCAACAACGGTCGGCAGTGTCTTTTAATTCTACGACCATCTTGGCCATCTTCTCTTGGCTCTCGCAATGTGCGACCTTCTCGGCTTTCAACTCTTTGGCCGCCTTCAAAGCAGCTGCATTACTAATCCTCGCTTGTTCCTTGGCTCGGGCAAGTTCTGCCCGCAAGGTTTCCACGGTGGCAGCTCCATCTGCAGTCATAATCTATTAAAGGTACTGGCATCATGCTGCTCTTACTATGTGGCATTCACCAGAAAATAACACTTACCCTGTGCGTCGTCAAGCCTCTTGTCAACAAGCTCGATGTCAGCGTCCGCCGCATCCAGTTGCCGTTTTAATTCGGCAAACCCACTAGTCCGGCTAGCCACCGGAGCTTCCACCGCCTGCACATAAAGGTAGTCTGGTTATTTCCTGGGACTATGATCCTATGTTCGCTGCCGTTCTTGTCGACAACCAGTCTCAGGGGCTACTATCTACACAGGGCACACCTAACATGTGCGGTACTATCACGTACCTCAAAGCCTGTCAGTAGACTCATAAAGGCTTCATGTAATCCGCTTTCGGCGGACAAAATTCTTTCCATCACCGTACCCATCAGCGTACGGTGTTCTTCTGAGATGGCCGCTCGCCCCAACAGCTCCCTCAGAACGTCCGACCGCATACCAGACGGTGCCGGACTCTTTTGTTCGCTCTCCTCGAGAGCCGGACGCTGGGGACTTCGGGGGTCTATGGGATTATCTTCTGGCCTCACCGGATCCGGAGAGGCCCTCCGTGATGACACTTCGGGGTCGCCCGCTTCTTGAGCGGAGGAGTCCAGGGGAGGCGTTTCGCTCTCCATCATCTCCGGAAGAAGATCCCCCGAAGACGAGCTCAGCTGAGAAGGGCTAAGACCCGAACTGCAAGATATATGCGGCGGTTATTTTCTCAGAAGAAAGATAGTATACCTTCACTATTAAAGTATTTTTTGGATCACTTACGACTCGTTGGAGGGCTGATCCCCCGCGGACTTTGTGCGGCAAAAGCACCCCCCGAGGCAGGACCCTCTGTGGGAGACTTCTTCTCCCGTTTGGAGGCCTCGGCTTCCGGATCCTCGGAAGCAGTCCTTTTCCTCCCCGGTTATCCTCCTTCATGGAGACGCTCATTCCCTCGGTTGGAACTGGCAGCGATGGGGGCCCGCGTCCGCCCGTATTATCCCCCCTGTATCTTCCTTCGAGGGCTCTGCGCAAGGTACGAGCTCAAGCATCTTTTCCAATACCGGATTTTCCAAACCCTCAGGGAGGGGGGCCAAACACCGAATCATCTTCGCCTTTGTTAGCCAGTCCTGGTCAAAGAGCGAACTCTCAGAAATAACTTCATGATGAATAAAAGACAGTGTGTTCGGCTAGAGGATTTCTTACTTGTTCGGCGGCGCGGTTACTGCTCAGGCCCACGTCCTCGGTAGTATCCGGACACTCTATTTGAGGTTCGAAGAATGACTTGTACATCTCCTCGTGCGTCAGGCCGAGGAAACCTTGAATGGCACATGGTCCTTCTGGGTTGAACTCCCACAAGTGAAGGGGCCGGCGTTTGCAAGGCTGGACTTGACGAACCAGCATAACTTGTATTACCACGACCAAATTAAAATCTCCCTCGAAGAGATCTCGAATGCGGCTTTGCAGTATAGGCACGTCCTTGGCTGGACCCCAGCTCAGACCTCTGCTAATCCATGACATCAGTTGTGGTGGGGGCCCGAGCGGAAAGCGGGGGCAGCCGCCCACTTGGCACTTCTGGGAGCCGTGACGTAAAACCACTCCCGTTGCCATAATTCGGACACCTCTGGAAAGGAACCTTTCGGCCATGGAGCTCCTGCCATCTTGCCTATTGATGCACCTCCGCACGCTGCATGTTGCCCCTCGATCATCTTCGGCTTCACTTCAAAGGTCTTGAGCCACAGGCCGAAGTGAGGGGTAATGCGGAGGAAGGCCTCACACACGACAATAAATGTCGAGATGTGGAGAAAGTAGTCTGGAGCTAGATCGTGGCAATCTAGCCCGTAATAGAACATCAAACCCCTGACGAAGGGATCGAGAGTGAGGCCTAGGCCTCGGAGGAAGTGGGAGACGAACACGACGTTCTCGTTGGGTTCGGGAGTAGGGATGACCTGCCCTCGAGCAGGTAGCCGATGCGAAACCTCGGCGGTCAGGTATCTGGCCTCCCTCAACTTCTTGATGTCCTCTTCCGTCACGGAGGAGGGCATCCATCGGCCTTGAAGACTGGATCCGGACATGATTGAAGATCTGGAGCACCTAACCTGGGCTTTGGGTGTTGGAACTTGAGGCGAGGGAAGGGTTCGATTGAGCACGAGAGGGAAAAAGCGAAAACCTTGTCCCTTTATAAAGAGGGTGAATATCAAGCGTCCTCTCCGTAGCCGTTTAGGACTTGCCTATAATCTAGGAGTCCTAGACACGGTTGGGTTACCCACGACCGCATTAATGAGAATCCCATAATTGGGGGAACACGATCTCTGCTTTGACAAGACGTGTCAAGAAACCGCCTCGCGTTATGTGTGGAGCTGGTTGAAGAAAAACGGTTCGAATAATCACCGGGCCATGACATAATGTCATGCTGCCAAAACAAGTCAGCAAATTGGATTTGCGAAAATATTATTCTCTCTACGGCGGTATGTGGAACTTATTTTGCAGGGTCGGACACTATCCTCGTATTCAAATTCTTCTGTGATGTATTCGGAGAAGGAACCCGCCTTGCAATGCCGAAGACAATACTGCGCGCCGGACTCATCGTCATTGAAGCCTGGTTCAGGGGCTATTGAGGGAGTCCTGGATTAGGGGGTCTCCAGATAGCCGGACTATCTCTATTGGCCGGACTGTTAGACTATGAAGATACAAGATTAAAGACTTCGTCTCGTGTCCGGATGGGACTCTACTTGGCGTGGAAGGCAAGCTAGGCAATACGGATATGGGTATCTCCTCCTTTGTAACCGACCTTGTGTAACCCTAACCCTCTCCGGTGTCTATATAAACCGAAGGGTTTTAGTCCGTAGGACAACAAGCACAACATACAATCATACCATAGGCTAGCCTCTAGGGTTTAGCCTCTCCGATCTCGTGGTAGATCTACTCTTGTACTACCCATATGATCAATATTAATCAAGAAGGATGTAGGGTTTTACCTCCATAAAGAGGGCCCGAACCTGGGTAAAACATCGTGTCCCCTGCCTCCTGTTACCATCCGGCCTAGACGCACAGTTCGGGAACCCCTACCCGAGATCCGCCGGTTTGGACACCGACACCACTCATCATGAAGTTTTCTAGGGATAGAAACTTCTAACTCAAGCTTTTCTTCGTAAAATTGCATTAAAGCATCAATGATATGTTTGGTAAAAGCTTTATTTTGACTATAAGCATGCGAAGAATTTAGTAAGGATTGCAACAAGGAAATACAATCTATCAAAGAGCAATTATCATAATTAAATCCCTTGAAATCCAAAATAGTGGGTTCATTGCTATGTAAAGTTTTGACCTCTTGAATCCCACTTTTATTAATTTTTGCATCAAGATCTAAAAACTCCGAACCATTGGGACACCTTTTAACTAAAGTTGACTCATCTCCAGTCCCATCATTATCAAGATTCATATTGCAAAACAAAGATTTAATAGGAGACACATCAATCACTTTTAGATCTTCATCCTTCTTATCGTCTAGTTGTTCCGATTTGGAGGCCATCTTATTAACTAAGGTGGCCTGCTTATCCGAAATTTGGGCAATTAAGTTTTCAAAATGAGAGAACTGAGAATTCAAACCATAAAATTCTTTAGACATATCATCGAGCTCTTTATTCATGTACCCCATAAAAGTTTTTTGTTCTTTAAGCTCGTTCCTGAAGAAATTATTATGCTCAAACTGCACGGACATAAAACTTCTAAAGTTGTTTTAAATTTCTTCCAACCTTCTAAGGTGAGGATCAACACTTTTTGGTAAAGCGATCGCGGCAAGCAATCCAACTCACAAGCACACAAGAAGTGATAGAAAAAGAGGTGAACAGAAAAAGAGGGCAAATAAAACCACAAGGGTGAAGTGGGGGAGAGGAAAACGAGAGGCAAATGGCAAAAAATGTAATGCGATGGATAAGAGTTTGTGATGGGTACTTGTTATGTCTTGACTTGTGCGTATATCTCCCCAGCAACGGCGCCAGAAATCCTTCTTGCTACCTCTTCAGCACTGCGTTGGTTTTCCCTTGAAGAGGAAAGGGTGACGCAGCAAAGTAGCGTAAGTATTGCCTTCAGTTTTTGAGAACCAAGATATCAATCCAGTAGAACACTACATGCAAGTCACCTACTACCTGCACAAACAAACAAGAACTTCGCAACCAACGCGATAAAGGGGTTGTCAATCCCTTCACGGTCACTTACGAAAGTGAGATCTGATGGAGATAATAAGATAAATATTTTTGGTATTTTTATGATATAGATTGGAAGATAAAGATTGCAAAATAAACGGTAATAGAAATAGCAAGTTGATATGGAAATAATATGATGGAAGATAGACCCGGGGGCCATAGGTTTCACAAGTGGCTTCTCTCAAGATAGCATAAGTATTACAGTGGGTAAAAAAATTACTGTCGAGCAATTGATAGAAAAGTGCATAATTATGAGAATATCTAGGCATGATCATGTATATAGGCATCACATCCGTGACAAGTAGACCGAAACGATTCTGCATCTACTACTATTACTCCACACATCGACCGATATCCAGCATGCATCTAAAGTATAAATTCATAAGAATAGAGTAACGCATTAGGCAAGATGACATAATGTAGATGGATAAACTCAAGCAATATGATATAAACCCCATCTTTTTATCCTTGATGGCAGCAATACAAAACGTGCCTTGTTGCCCCTGCTGTCACTAGGAAAGGACACCGCAAGATTGAGCCCAAAGCTAAGCACTTCTCCCATTGCAAGAAAGATCAATCTAGTAGGCCAAACCAAACTGATAATTCGAAGAGACTTGCAAAGATGACAAATCATACATAAAGGATTTCAGAGCAGAATCAAACACTACTAGGAAAAGGGCTATAGATGAAATTGACACTAATGGCGCACGAGACATGTGGTGCGCCGCTGCTATATACTAATGGCACACCATGTGTTGGTGCGCCATTAGTGTCCAAATACTAATGGCACACCACATCCACGATGCGCCATTATTAACAAGATTTTTTTTGAAACTAGTAATGGCGCACCGTGGGAGTGGTGCGCCATTACTAGTTAAACTAGTAATGGTGCACCACATCCATGGTGCGCCATTAGTAAAAAAAATTCAATTTTTTCAATTTTTTTCAAAACTAGTAATGGCGCACTGTGGGAGTGGTGCGCCATTTCTAGTTAAACTAGTAATGGCGCACCACATCCACGGTGCGCCATTACTAACTTGGCCCAAAAATTCCCTCGCATGCACACCCCCCGGACCGCCTTTTCAGTTTAAAAAAATAAAAGAAAATGATGAAAATGTCAAAAAAAATAAAAGAAAATAAGTTTCCCATGTGATATGTGGTCTAGTTGTTGGGAAAATTTACAAATATGAATTTTGACTTTATTTGCAAAATCTCTCTGGAATTTGTAAAATGGGCATAACTTTTGCATACGAACTCGGATTAAAAAGTTTTCTATATGGAAAATCATCTACTCGAAAAGTTACATCCGAAACCCCGTTAAACATTTTCAAAATCATCAAAAACCTAACAGAAAAAAAGTTACGGGGCTTTTAAGATCTGGAGGCAAAAAAATTCAAAAAATTTCAAACTTACTAGTGGCGCACCGTATGCTATGTGCGCCACTAGTAACAGAAAAAAAATTAGTTTTGATTTTTTTTTCGGGATTTTTTTTTCAAAATATGATACATAATATGAACAGAAGTTTGAAATATTTTTTCAAAATTTCATCACACTCATGAACATGAACAAAGTCCTAAACATCAACAAGGTTTAATAGGATTGATATGCTAGATATATCAGCAACTGCCTGTGAAGGGAGCTGGTGTTGGGGTTGGATAGAACTCTGAAGTTAAGCGTGCTTGGGCTGGAGTAGTGTGAGGATGGGTGACCTTGTGTGACGATGGGTCACCTTCCGGGAAGTTTGACCACGGAGTGCGATTTGACCTGAGATTAAGCATATTGACCTGAGATTAAGCCATAGTTACCCAAGGTTAAGAAAAAAAAATTTATTTTGAAAACTAAAATTTTTTGAAAAATAATTATAAACATTTTTTTGAAAAAAATTATTACTAATAGCGCACTTCTATAGTAATGGCGCACCTCTAGGCATAGTAATGGCGCACTACAGGTGCGCCATTAGTATCTGGTATACTAATGGCGCACTAGTGGTGCGCCGTTAGTAAAAAATACTAGTGGCGTGGTACAAGTGGCGCACTAGTAGTGCGCCATTAGTAGGCAAAAGTGGTGCGCCACTAGTAGGCCTTTTCCTAGTAGTGAAATATTGTGCACAGATAATCTTAATCATAACCCACAATTCATCGGGTCTCGACATACACACCGTAAAAAGAATTACATCAAATAAATATCCAAGAGAATAGAGGAGAACTTTGTCTTGAGATCCAAAGAGAGAGAAGAAGCCATCTAGCTAATAACTATGGACCCTAAGATCTATTGTAAACTACTCACACATCATCGGAGAGGCTATGGTGTTGATGTAGAAGCCCTCCATGATCGATTCCCGCTCCGGCGGAGCTCCAGAAAAGTCCCCAAGATGTGATCTCTTTGGTACAGAAGGTTGCGGCAGTGGAAATAGAGTTTCGTGGTGCTCCTGGATATTTTCGGGGTATATGGGTATATATAGGAGGAAGAAGTACGTCGGTGGAACTGCAAGGGGCCCACGAGGGTGGGGGCGCGCCTGCCCCCCTAGGCGTGTGAAGGAAATATGCCCTAGAGGCAATAATAAAGTTATTATTTATTTCCTTATAATCATGATAAATGTTTATTATTCATGCTAGAATTGTATTTACCGGAAACATAATACATGTGTGAATACATAGACAAACAAAGTGTCACTAGTATGCCTCTACTTGACTAGCTCGTTAATCAAAGATGGTTATGTTTCCTAACCATGAACAATGAGTTGTTATTTGATTAACGAGGTCACATCATTAGTAGAATGATCTGATTGACATGACCCATTCCATTAGCTTAGCACCCGATCGTTTAGTATGTTGCTATTGCTTTCTTCATGACTTATACATGTTCCTATGACTATGAGATTATGCAACTCCCATTTACCGGAGGAACACTTTGGGTACTACCAAACGTCACAACGTAACTGGGTGATTATAAAGGAGTACTACAGGTGTCTCCAATGGTCGATGTTGGGTTGGCGTATTTCGAGACTAGGATTTGTCACTCCGATTGTCGGAGAGGTATCTCTGGGCCCTCTCGGTAATACACATCACATAAGCCTTGCAAGCATTACAACTAATATGTCAGTTGTGAGATGATGTATTACGGAATGAGTAAAGAGACTTGCCAGTAACGAGATTGAACTAGGTATTGGATACCGACGATCGAATCTCGGGCAAGTAACATACCGATGACAAAGGGAACAACGTATGTTGTTATGCGGTCTGACCGATAAAGATCTTCGTAGAATATGTAGGAGCCAATATGGGCATCCAGGTCCCGCTATTGGTTATTGACCGGAGACGTGTCTCGGTCATGTCTACATTGTTCTCGAACCCGTAGGGTCCGCACGCTTAAGGTTACGATGACAGTTATATTATGAGTTTATGCATTTTGATGTACCGAAGGTTGTTCGGAGTCCCGGATGTGATCACGGACATGACGAGGAGTCTCGAAATGGTCGAGACATAAAGATTGATATATTGGAAGCCTATATTTGGATATCGGAAGTGTTCCGGGTGAAATCGGGATTTTACCGGAATACCGGGAGGGTTACCGGAACCCCCCGGGAGCTATTTGGGCCATAGTGGGCCTTAGTGGAAAAGAGAAGGGGCTGCCCAAGTTGGGCTGCGCCCCCCCTTCCCCTAGTCCTATTAGGACTAGGAGAGGTGGCCGGCCCCCTCCTCCTCTTTTCCCCTCCGAGGAATCCTAGTTGGACTAGGATTGGAGGGGGAATCCTACTCCCAGAGGGAGTAGGACTCTCCTGCGCCTCCCCCTTGGCCGGCCAGCCTCCCCTCCTCTCCTCCTTTATATACGGAGGCAGGGGCACCTCTAAACACACAAGTTGACACAAGTTGATCCACGTGATCGATTCCTTAGCCGTGTGCGGTGCCCCCTGCCACCATATTCCTCGATAATACTGTAGCGGAGTTTAGGCGAAGCCCTGCTGCTGTAGTTCATCAAGATCGTCACCACGCCGTCGTGCTGACGAAACTCTTCCCCGACACTTTGCTGGATCGGAGTCCGGGGATCGTCATCGAGCTGAACGTGTGCTCGAACTCGGAGGTGCCGTAGTTTCGGTGCTTGATCGGTTGGATCGAGAAGACGTACGACTACTTCCTCTACGTCGTGTCATCGCTTCCGCAGTCGGTCTGCGTTGGGTACGTAGACAATACTCTCCCCTCGTTGCTATGCATCACATGATCTTGCGTGTGCGTAGGAATTTTTTGAAATTACTACGAAACCCAACAGTGGCATCCGAGCCTAGGTTATTGATGTTGATGTTATATGCACGAGTAGAACACAAGTGAGTTGTGGACGATACAAGTCATACTGCCTACCAGCATGTCATATTTTGGTTCGGCGGTATCGTTGGACGAGACGACCCAGACCAACCTTACGCGTACGCTTACGCGAGACCGGTTCCCTCGACGTGCTTTGCACAGAGATGGCTTGCGGGCGACTGTCTCTCCAACTTTAGTTGAACCAAGTATGGCTACGCCCGGTCCTTGCGAAGGTTAAAACGGAGTCTATTTGACAAACTATCGTTGTGGTTTTGATGCGTAGGTGAGATTGGTTCTTACTTAAGCCCGTAGCAGCCACATAAAACAAGCAACAACAAAGTAGAGGACGTCTAACTTGTTTTTGCAGGGCATGTTGTGATGTGATATGGTCAAAGCATGATGCTGAATTTTATTGTATGAGATGATCATGTTTTGTAACCGAGTTATCGGCAACTGGCAGGAGCCATATGGTTGTCGCTTTATTGTATGCAATGCAATCGCGATGTAATGCTTTACTTTATTACTAAACGGTAGTGATAGTCGTGGAAGCATAAGATTGGCGAGACGACAACGATGCTACGATGGAGATCAAGGTGTCGCGCCGGTGACGATGGTGATCATGACGGTGCTTCGGAGATGGAGATCACAAGCACAAGATGATGATGACCATATCATATCACTTATATTGATTGCATGTGATGTTTATCTTTTTATGCATCTTATCTTGCTTTGATTGACGGTAGCATTATAAGATGATCTCTCACTAAATTATCAAGAAGTGTTCTCCCTGAGTATGCACCGTTGCCAAAGTTCGTCGTGCCCAGACACCACGTGATGATCGGGTGTGATAAGCTCTACGTCCATCTACAACGGGTGCAAGCCAGTTTTGCACACGCAGAATACTTAGGTTAAACTTGACGAGCCTAGCATATGCAGATATGGCCTCGGAACACGGAGACCGAAAGGTCGAGCGTGAATCATATAGTAGATATAATCAACATAACGATGTTCACCATTGAAAACTACTCCATCTCACGTGATGATCGGTCATGGTTTAGTTGATTTGGATCACGTAATCACTTAGAGGATTAGAGGGATGTCTATCTAAGTGGGAGTTCTTAAATAATATGATTAATTGAACTTAAATTTATCATGAACTTAGTACCTGATAGTATCTTGCTTGTTTATGTTGATTGTAGATAGATGGCTCGTGCTGTTGTTTCGTTGAATTTTAATGCGTTCCTTGAGAAAGCAAAGTTGAAAGATGATGGTAGCAATTACACGGACTGGGTCCATAACTTGAGGATTATCCTCATTGCTGCACAGAAAAATTACGTCCTGGAAGCACCGCTGGGTGCCAGGCCTGCTGCTGGAGCAACACCAGATGTTATGAACGTCTGGCAGAGCAAAGCTGATGACTACTCGATAGTTCAGTGTGCCATGCTTTACGGCTTAGAATCGGGACTTCAACGATGTTTTGAACGTCATGGAGCATATGAGATGTTCCAGGAGTTGAAGTTAATATTTCAAGCAAATGCCCGAATTGAGAGATATGAAGTCTCCAATAAGTTCTATAGCTGCAAGATGGAGGAGAACAGTTCTGTCAGTGAGCATATACTCAAAATGTCTGGGTATAATAATCACTTGATTCAATTGGGAGTTAATCTTCCGGATGATTGCGTCATTGATAGAATTCTCCAATCACTGCCACCAAGCTACAAGAGCTTCGTGATGAACTATAATATGCAAGGGATGAACAAGACTATTCCCGAGCTCTTCGCAATGCTGAAAGCTGCGGAGGTAGAAATCAAGACGGAGCATCAAGTGTTGATGGTTAACAAGACCACTAGTTTCAAGAAAAAGGGCAAAGGGAAGAAAAAGGGGAACTTCAAGAAGAACGGCAAGCAAGTTGCTGCTCAAGAGAAGAAACCCAAGTCTGGACCTAAGCCTGAAACTGAGTGCTTCTACTGCAAGCAGACTGGTCACTGGAAGCGGAACTGCCCCAAGTATTTGGCGGATAAGAAGGATGGCAAGGTGAACAAAGGTATATGTGATATACATGTTATTGATGTGTACCTTACTAGAGCTCGCAGTAGCACCTGGGTATTTGATATTGGTTCTGTTGCTAATATTTGCAACTCGAAACAGGGACTACGGAATAAGCGGGCACTGGCAAAGGACGAGGTGACGATGCGCGTGGGAAACGGTTCCAAAGTCGATGTGATCGCAGTCGGCACGCTACCTCTACATCTACCTTCGGGATTAATATTAGACCTAAATAATTGTTATTTGGTGCCAGCGTTGAGCATGAACATTATATCTGGATCTTGTTTAATGCGAGACGGTTATTCATTTAAATCAGAGAATAATGGTTGTTCTATTTATATGAGTAATATCTTTTATGGTCATGCACCCTTGAAGAGTGGTCTATTCTTATTGAATCTCGATAGTAGTAATACACATATTCATAATATTGAAGCCAAAAGATGCAGAGTTGATAATGAAAGTGCAACTTATTTGTGGCACTGTCGTTTAGGTCATATCGGTATAAAGCGCATGAAGAAACTCCATGCTGATGGACTTTTGGAACCACTTGATTATGAATCACTTGGTACTTGCGAACCGTGCCTCATAGGCAAGATGACTAAAACACCGTTCTCCGGTACTATGGAGAGAGCAACAGATTTGTTGGAAATCATACATACCGATGTATGTGGCCCGATGAATATTGAGGCTCGTGGCGGATATTGTTATTTTCTCACCTTCACAGATGATTTAAGCAGATATGGGTATATCTACTTAATGAAACATAAGTCTGAAACATTTGAAAAGTTCAAAGAATTTCAGAGTGAAGTTGAAAATCATCGTAACAAGAAAATAAAGTTTCTACGATCTGATCGTGGAGGAGAATATTTGAGTTACGAGTTTGGTGTACATTTGAAAAACTATGGAATAGTTTCGCAACTCACGCCACCCGGAACACCACAGCGTAATGGTGTGTCCGAACATCGTAATCGTACTTTACTAGATATGGTGCGATCTATGATGTCTCTTACTGATTTACCGCTATCTTTTGGGGATATGCTTTAGAGACGGCCGCATTCATGTTAAATAGGGCACCATCAAAATCCGTTGAGACGACGCCTTATGAACTGTGGTTTGGCAAGAAACCAAAGTTGTCGTTTCTTAAAGTTTGGGGCTGCGATGCTTATGTGAAAAAGCTTCAACCTGATAAGCTCGAACCCAAATCGGAGAAATGTGTCTTCATAGGATACCCAAAGGAAACTGTTGGGTACACCTTCTATCACAGATCCGAAGGCAAGACATTCGTTGCTAAGAATGGATCATTTCTAGAGAAGGAGTTTCTCTCGAAAGAAGTGAGTGGGAGGAAAGTAGAACTTGACGAGGTAACTGTACCCGCTCCCTTACTGGAAAGTAGTTCATCACAGAAAACTGTTTCAGTGACACCTACACCAGTTAGTGAAGAAGCCAATGATAATGATCATGAAACTTCAGATCAAGATACTGCTGAACCTCGTAGATCAACCAGAGTAAGATCCGCACCAGAGTGGTACGGTAATCCTGTTCTGGAGGTCATGCTACTAGATCATGATGAACCTACGAACTATGAAGAAGCGATGGTGAGCCCAGATTCCGCAAAGTGGCTTGAAGCCATGAAATCTGAGATGGGATCCATGTATGAGAACAAAGTATGGACTTTGGTTGACTTGCCCGATGATCGGCAAGCAATTGAGAATAAATGGATCTTTAAGAAGAAGACTGACGCTGATGGCAATGTTACTGTCTACAAAGCTCGACTTGTCGCAAAAGGTTTTCGGCAAGTTCAAGGGATTGACTACGATGAGACCTTCTCACCCGTAGCGATGCTTAAGTCCGTCCGAATCATGTTAGCAATTGCCGCATTTTATGATTATGAAATTTGGCAAATGGATGTCAAAACTGCATTCCTGAATGGATTTCTGGAAGAAGAGTTGTATATGATGCAACCAGAAGGTTTTGTCGATCCAAAGGGAGCTAACAAAAGTGTGCAAGCTCCAGCGATCCATTTATGGACTGGTGCAAGCCTCTCGGAGTTGGAATAAACGTTTTGATAGTGTGATCAAAGCATTTGGTTTTATACAGACTTTCGGAGAAGCCTGTATTTACAAGAAAGTGAGTGGGAGCTCTGTAGCATTTCTGATATTATATGTGGATGACATATTACTGATTGGAAATGATATAGAATTTCTGGATAGCATAAAGGGATACTTGAATAAAAGTTTTTCAATGAAAGACCTCGGTGAAGCTGGTTACATATTAGGCATTAAGATCTATAGAGATAGATCAAGACGCTTAATTAGACTTTCACAAAGCACATACCTTGACAAGATTTTGAAGAAATTCAAAATGGATCAAGCAAAGAATGGATTCTTGCCTGTATTACAAGGTGTGAAATTGAGTAAGACTCAATGCCCGACCACTGCAGAAGATAGAGAGAATATGAAAGATGTTCCCTATGCATCAGCCATAGGCTCTATCATGTATGCAATGCTGTGTACCAGACCTGATGTGTGCCTTGCTATAAGTTTAGCAGGGAGGTACCAAAGTAATCCAGGAGTGGATCACTGGACAGCGGTCAAGAACATCCTGAAATACCTGAAAAAGGACTAAGGATATGTTTCTCGTATATGGAGGTGACAAAGAGCTCATCGTAAAAGGTTACGTTGATGCAAGCTTTGACACTGATCCGGACGATTCTAAATCGCAAACCGGATACGTGTTTACATTAAACGGTGGAGTTGTCAGTTGGTGCAGTTCTAAACAAAGCGTCGTAGCGGGATCTACATGTGAAGCGGAATACATAGCTGCTTCGGAAGCAGCAAATGAATGAGTCTGGATGAAGGAGTTCATATCCGATCTGGGTGTCATACCTAGTGCATCGGGTCCAATGAAAATCTTTTGTGACAATACTGGTGCAATTGCCTTGGCAAAGGAATCCAGATTTCACAAAAGGACCAAACACATCAAGAGACGCTTCAACTCCATCCGGGATCTAGTCCAGGTGGGAGACATAGAGATTTGCAAGATACATACGGATCTGAATGTTGCAGACCCGTTGACTAAGCCTCTTCCACGAGCAAAACATGATCAGCACCAAAGCTCCATGGGTGTTAGAATCATTACAGTGTAATCTAGATTATTGACTCTAGTGCAAGTGGGAGACTGAAGGAAATATGCCCTAGAGGCAATAATAAAGTTATTATTTATTTCCTTATAATCATGATAAATGTTTATTATTCATGCTAGAATTGTATTTACCGGAAACATAATACATGTGTGAATACATAGACAAACAAAGTGTCACTAGTATGCCTCTACTTGACTAGCTCGTTAATCAAAGATGGTTATGTTTCCTAACCATGAACAATGAGTTGTTATTTGATTAACGAGGTCACATCATTAGTAGAATGATCTGATTGACATGACCCATTCCATTAGCTTAGCACCCGATCGTTTAGTATGTTGCTATTGCTTTCTTCATGACTTATACATGTTCCTATGACTATGAGATTATGCAACTCCCGTTTACCGGAGGAACACTTTGGGTACTACCAAACGTCACAACGTAACTGGGTGATTATAAAGGAGTACTACAGGTGTCTCCAATGGTCGATGTTGGGTTGGCGTATTTGAGACTAGGATTTGTCACTCCGATTGTCGGAGAGGTATCTCTGGGCCCTCTCGGTAATACACATCACATAAGCCTTGCAAGCATTACAACTAATATGTTAGTTGTGAGATGATGTATTACGGAACGAGTAAAGAGACTTGCCAGTAACGAGATTGAACTAGGTATTGGATACCGACGATCGAATCTCGGGCAAGTAACATACCGATGACAAAGGGAACAACGTATGTTGTTATGCGGTCTGACCGATAAAGATCTTCGTAGAATATGTAGGAGCCAATATGGGCATCCAGGTCCCGCTATTGGTTATTGACCGGAGACGTGTCTCGGTCATGTCTACATTGTTCTCGAACCCGTAGGGTCCGCACGCTTAAGGTTACGATGATAGTTATATTATGAGTTTATGCATTTTGATGTACCGAAGGTTGTTCGGAGTCCCGGATGTGATCACGGACATGACGAGGAGTCTCGAAATGGTCGAGACGTAAAGATTGATATATTGGAAGCCTATATTTGGATATCGGAAGTGTTCCGGGTGAAATCGGGATTTTACCGGAATACCGGGAGGGTTACCGGAACCCCCCGGGAGCTATTTGGGCCATAGTGGGCCTTAGTGGAAAAGAGAAGGGGCTGCCCTAGTTGGGCTGCGCGCCCCCCCCTTCCCCTAGTCCTATTAGGACTAGGAGAGGTGGCCGGCCCCCTCCTCCTCTTTTCCCCTCCGAGGAATCCTAGTTGGACTAGGATTGGAGGGGGAATCCTACTCCCAGAGGGAGTAGGACTCTCCTGCGCCTCCCCCCTTGGCCGGCCAGCCTCCCCTCCTCTCCTCCTTCATATACGGAGGCAGGGGCACCTCTAAACACACAAGTTGACACAAGTTGATCCACGTGATCGATTCCTTAGCCGTGTGCGGTGCCCCCTGCCATCATATTCCTCGATAATACTGTAGCGGAGTTTAGGCGAAGCCCTGCTGCTATAGTTCATCAAGATCGTCACCACGCCGTCGTGCTGACGAAACTCTTCCCCGACACTTTGCTGGATCGGAGTCCGGGGATCGTCATCGAGCTGAACGTGTGCTCGAACTCGGAGGTGCCGTAGTTTCGGTGCTTGATCGGTTGGATCGAGAAGACGTACGACTACTTCCTCTACGTCGTGTCATCGCTTCCGCAGTCGGTCTGCGTTGGGTACGTAGACAATACTCTCCCCTCGTTGCTATGCATCACATGATCTTGCGTGTGCATAGGAAAAGTTTTGAAATTACTACGAAACCCAACAGCGTGCCCCTGCCTCGTGGCCTCCTTGCTTCTTTCTTGACGGCCACTCCAAGTCTCCCAGATCACATTCATTCCAAAAATAACTCTCCTGAAGGTTCCATTCCGTTTGGATTCCCTTTGATATTCCTTTTCTGCGAAACACTGAAATAGGCAATAAAATAACAATTTTCACTGGGCCTTTGGTTAGTAGGTTAGTCCCAAAAATAATATAAAAAAGGTAATTTAAAGCCCATTAAAAATCCAAAACAGACAATATAATAGCATGGAACAATAAAAAATTATAGATACATTGGTGACATATCAGTTTCCATCGCCGTCAACGGAAATTTGCTCCGCTGTTGCCACCATAGCGAACCTCCGCCGAACTAGGGTATGGGTTCGACCCTATGTGCTAACTCCTTAACTCTGATCCATAGCACATTGCTTTGCCATGATCATGACCACGTATGCAAACAATCCGTCCACTAAAAAATTCCTTTAGATTAGATTGGATTTGAAAATTTAGGGTTAGGTCTCCGCCGAACTCATCTCGGACCGACCGAGTTGTAGAAATCAGTCTCATCGATTTGGCTTAGGCCATAGCACATGTATTTTTGGTCTGACCAAAAATTGCAAATCATTGTGACCAAGTTCGATTCTCTGTGAAACCCTAGCAGTCTCGGTGGCACCGAACTGTGACTCGGTCTGACCGATTTCACTAGTTTAGGTTCCAAAAGCTGCTTCAGTATCACCGAGTTTATCAAATCGGTAGCTCCGAAATGCTTTCTATGGAGAACTAAAACTAAGTTTTTAAGTCATCTGTTTTGCAAAAACTCTGCACTTTGTGATGCTCATCCACTCTATCTCATCTACATCTATTCACAAGGTTTGCTGTCAGTGATTGCCAAGATGTCTAGCAAGAATGATAGTCAGAACAAATCTGATGAACATGTGCAATTGAGTGAGGGTTCAAATCCCTCAAGTAGCTATAATGAGGGCAGTAGAGGCACACCTAGTAACATGCCCAAGGCGGCCACTAGAGCAAGTAAGAAGAGAACCTCGGACTCTAAGGATGAAGGTTATATGGCTGTTGAGGATGAGGCCACCTCAAAGAAGAAAGTCTTGAAGAAGGAATATGGGTCAACTGCTACAACAAAGCCAGGGATGCACAAGAAGGCACCTGCCAGGAGAGTGCCAACATCCAAGCCTAAGAAAGCAGGCTTGGAAGAAACTATGGAGTTCACTCTTGAACCTAAAGATACTGGAGAAGGCAGGAAGAGAAAAGAGAGGGTCAAGAAGACCACTGCCAGAGTTCTAGGGAGATCATCCAGGTTTAAGGATCCAGCAGAAGAAGAGGAAGAGGAAGAGGATGCTCTAGCACCCAAAGCTCAGAAGCTCATGGGAGATGCAATTAAGTCAGGGGATGCAACATCAAAGCCCAAGTCTGCTCCCAAAGCTCAAGCTCAAAAGTCAAAGCCCAAGAGAAACACTAGAAGTATTCCCGCAGAAGAGAGAGCAAGGCCCGAGTGCCTCAAGCTGAAGAAGAGGATGATGAGTCTCTTGTTTGAGGAAATTGAAACCCAAGATCCCAGACTAATGTTTCTCATCCAGTGGCTGAAGACATGCACATTAGAAAAGATGCTGGACTAAGATTGTGGAGACAGGCTGATCCCTATGCTGTGAGGAGAAGGACTGCAGTTGATTACATATTTCATACCAAAGAACAGCAAGACTTCTATGAGACAATTTTTCTTGACAAGAAGCCCATTGTTTGTGACATGAGATGGGTTGATTGGGAATTCATCAAGGAGAATGAAGATCACTTCCCAGGAGTATATGACAGCTTCAAAGCATGTGGAGTAGATGAGTTTGTTGGAAAAAGCTCACAAAATGGAATGATGAGATGATCATGCAGTTTTACTCCACTGCTCACTTTTACCCAGATGGGAAGATAGTTTGGATGTCTGAAGGTACTAGGTACCAATCCACTGTTGAAGAATGGGCCAAGATGATCAATGCCCCAGAGGAACATGAGGATGAGTTGGATGTGTATGCCAAGAAGAAGAAAGACCACAACTCCCACTATAGGAATCAGCTACTTTGCCGTCTGCCAAGGCAGACGGCAAAGGCCTTTGCCATCTGCCGCAGACGGCAAAAGGCGTCGGCAAAGAAAGGATCGGCAAAGACCTTCTTTGCCGTCTGCTTCCTGACACGGACGGCAAAGGAGCCTTTGCCATCAGCGGCGGACGGCAAAGAAAGGAGACGTCAATAAACTCGTTGTTAGCCCGTTAGGTGGCTAACAGCAGCCTTTGCCGTCTGTGGCTGATGGCAAAGAGCATCAGGCCTTTGCCGTCTGCCACTGTAGGCAAATTGACCAAATGGTCAGCTGCCAGAAAACATAGGTGGTTGCCACGTGGCTTCTTTGCAGTGCGCAGCGGACGGCAAAGAGCCCGTTGCCGTCGGTGGCAGACGGCAAAGAGCCTCCATCGCCTCTTTTTTCTGTTTTTTCTTATACTCAACCATTTTCACAACAAATGGATGATACATATATATTTTTCACATGGCAAGTTCATAGCAAACATATGAGATATCCAACACATATAATTTCATCATAAATGTATAGTTCCATCAACCATACATAGCAAGTTCCACATACATCCATCCAACCATACATATTACAATAGTGTCATCAAAGCATACATGCATAGTTCATCGATACAAAAGAAACATAGTTCATCCAAACAAGCACTCCATGTATGCAAGCTTCCGGGAAGCGAATGAATTCTACAAAATGGGAAATAAGAAAGTTCGAAGAAGATTAGAAGAAGAAGATGAAGAAAAAGAAGAAGAAGAATATATGACATTTATGAGCTAATTTAGGTGAAATTGATCGTTTGTGAGCTAACATAGGTGAAATGGATCGTTTATGAGCTAACCTAGGTGAAATGGATTGCTTATGAGCTAACTTAGGTAAAATGCATCATTTTACAGCTAACCTAGGTAAGATGGATCATTTTGGAGCTAACCTATGTAAGATGGGTCATTGTACATCTAACTTGGGTAAAATGGATCATTTATGAGCTAAGTAAGGTAAAATGGGTCATTTTAGAGCTAACTTAGGTAAAATGGATCGTTTATGAGCTAACTAAGGTAAAATGGATCATTTTAGAACTAACTTAGGTAAAATGGATCGTTTATGAGCTAACTAAGGTAAAATGGATAATTTTAGAACTAACTT
This sequence comes from Triticum aestivum, assembly GCF_018294505.1. NCBI lineage: Eukaryota > Viridiplantae > Streptophyta > Magnoliopsida > Poales > Poaceae > Triticum > Triticum aestivum. The sequence continues at coordinate 48,899,972 of NC_057809.1, read as the reverse complement.
AGGTAAAATGGATCGTTTATGAGCTAACTAAGCTAATTATGCCATTTTTGACATAAGTAAGCTAAGTTCATGTCAATATTGAGCAAACCTAGTTAACTAAGCATATTAGAGCTAACTTTGGTCATTTTGGAGGAAACAAAGCTAAGTATAGATCGTTTTAGAGCTAACTTAGGTAAAATGGATGGTTTTGGAGGTCGGTAAGCTTATTAAGTCATTTTGGAGGAAATAAAGCTAAGTCTAGGTCTTTATGCATTTGTTAAGCAAAACACTAGAGAAACTTACCGTAATCATGGAGGTGTGGGAGCGGGCTGGCTCGTGCCGGTACCTAGAGAAGGATCGTGCGATGCTTGTCTGGAGTTACGCTGCACCAAGATCATTTCCAATGTCTCGTTAGCATGATGACGCTGAAATGTTCAGACTAGCAAGTAGTGTCCATTCACTCACCGTCGTCCCAGGAGCAATCACCAGCATCGGCGGTGCGGTCGGACCGGACTTCTCGCACACAGACTGCACATTTGGTTTTGATGACTCAGTCATACTAGTTAGTAATGAGACAAACACTACATGAATGTTTTGGCTATTCAACAGAAGAAGCTTACCACAAGGAGCTCGTACATTGCCCTTGCCTACATGTCATTCCGTGACCTCTCCTCCTCCAACATCTTTGTCGTCCTCTCCTCCAACTCCCGATGCCTCTCCGCCGCCTCCGACAGAAGTTTCTCCGTTCTATCTCTCTCACTCTGTATAGCAGCCTGCAACACCACTCCTCATTAGCATTTGTAATCATTGATGGAAGCACACACAATGTATTGTAGAAAGATAGCTGAGTACGTATAACTTACCTTGAAGGCGAGTTGGGCTGGCCGTTCACGGGGCCTTGTCTCAGGAGTGGATCTTGACTGGCACGCCCTGATCTCCGGGAGAGTGCTAGGATAACAGATAAGTCCATCTCCAATGGCTATCGAGCCATGGGACCTCCCGCCATCAGCTATCATCACCAACTCTGGATCAATGGGACCCTGGCTCTGGATTAAAGTCCTCCCCTTTCCTCGCCTTCCCTTCATCTCTATATTTCACAAGCTTGTCGTGGGAGGATATGTTGGTGAAGTTGTTTGCATCATCGAGGTCAGACGGAGAGAATGCCTTGACTTTCTTATAAGAGGCAGTATGGGCCATGGCATAGAGGTCGTGCACCTCTGGCACCTTATCCGCCTTATTGTAGCGTGCCTGAAAGAGAGAAACAACGTAAATTAGTAATTAAAGAGCTCAAGATAGCATGATGAATGAATTGCATGAATCATGAAGCAAACCACATACCCAGTTCCGTCCGAACTGATATAAGTTGGAGCTGCCTTGATGGTGTGGCACACCTTCCATTTGGGCACGTTTGTCCTTGGCCGCGTTGTGGACAGCTAGCCATTCTTTTGAGCACCACTCATTGATCAACACCTCCCAACAATCCATCCGATCCGCACACCATCTCGGAGGCGCCTAAGTTAGCAAATAGAAACTTGAGCGCTACAGCTATGAATTAATAAATGAAGGAAGTAAGTACAAGGCCTTAAGAGTTACCTTCATGTATTGCTCCTAACTCAGGAACTTCTCGCGGCACGCCGACTTAGGCTTCTTGATACCATGCCGGCCAGGTACCCCATCCAGACGTGTGCTCGTCCGGGGTCTCGTGGGCCCAACTATCATGGGCCGAAGGCCCTTGGACCCAAGGCTCGTGGACTGGAGTCTGTGTAGCCTCCTCCTCGGACGAGTCCACCTTAGCAGTCATGTGCTCGGGTGAAACAGCTGGGGGTGGCGGCGAGGAAGGCACCCCTAGCAGTCACGTGCTCGGGTGAAACAACTGGGGGTGGCAGCGAGGAAGGCACCCTAGCAGTCACCCTACCTCCTCTCCCGCGACCACGTCCTCTAGCTCCTCTCTTCTTCTCTCCCTTTCCTCGTCCCCTTATGCGCACCGCGGTTGACGAAGAAGGTCCCGGCGGTGTCGCCATACTGTCCAGCAATGCTCGTCAGATTTGTGCGGGTGGAATGGAAGACCTCCCACCACGCGCCGACGAAGAAGGGGCCTCGGAGCACTCCGGACAAGCGCCCACCATCTTTCAACACCTTCCATGATAAAGAGTAAACGAAATTAATACAACATAAAAAAATACCGACATGAATAATAATATATGATGCTTTTCATTATAAAATCAAAAAATATATATGGTATCGGGGTGGCGTGTCGGGGTCGGGGTG